>NW_011352987.1:0-7940 GCF_000735185.1 Notothenia coriiceps
CCCCCCCGGCCGATCGGTTCAAATACATTTTTCTGTGTTTGGTCTTTATTAGGATAGTTTCCGTCTGCAAGACAGTGCCAAGGACAAGCTGCTCCTCCTTGAAGCGCTTGGAACGGGCACACAAAAATGGCGGCGGTGTCAGGAAAAAAGGGTGACGCGCTTTTTCTTGAGGCGACCACATGCGACGCAATGCACACTCAAAAACAATTCAAGAAATCATTGGCACTCAGCAAAGTGCATTATGAGGACACAGGCATTTGGATCTGACAATTTACTCATATTTTCACTTCCACGTTTATCACCCAGCAGGGATGCTACGATTCATCCCTAAAGGGGGTACTCCTGCTTCTTTGAACACATCCCCTGCCTTCTTCTCTGCCACAAATAGCCTCAGTGTTTTATGTTTACTTAACATTGCCTCTTACCATACGTATAAACTATTCATTAGTTGTTTTTGGCTTCTACTGACCACCTGACATTTGTCACCTTCCTTCCAATCAGTCCTTGGTGAAGAGTTCACCACTTTGTTTGTGTTTCTTCAGTAGTCTTCCTTATGTTCCTGCAATACCGGCTGTTGTTGCTTTGACCATCCCTGTCTTTGACTTGCTGCCTGGCTCCTCTGGTTTCGTTTCCACTTCTGACTTCCCATTAAGGGTTGTAAGCAAGCTGAGCACAGAGGGGAGCCTCCCTATAACCATCCTCCTTTCCGTGTTCAGAGTTTTGGGTCCAAGTCCTGAGCATGAATGCTCACAGTTGTATTTGTGTAGCAAGATTAACGATTCCTGCAACAACAAAAAATCTATATTTCCCGGCGGGAAGTGTGTCCTGGTTTCAGTGTGTCAATAATAGCAAAAATTCCTGATGATGCTGCGTTAACAAACAGTTTTGGAATCTTTTCGGCAGTAAAATGAACAAAGAATGAACAAGGTTGAGAGGGAATGAAAAAGGAGGGGGTTTAGACTTTAAGGGTTTGTTTGGTTTACATTGGGGTTGTCTTATTCTAAAACGTTTATCACTATTCTGCAACTTTGTTTCCCTGTGAGCTAAAGAATCAAGGGGGTCAACATTTCAGGTTGAATCTGAGATGGAGACAGAAAACAGACAGAGTGAAGAAGCATTTCCTAACTGGATCTCTGTTGGGCTTCAAACTTAGTTCAGTCCTTGTTCGGCTGATGTTTCTTACAATACTGTGTAAACAGTGGGGTGGATTGGTGGTTGGCTGTTAGCTGATTTTTAGATAGTACACATCACACACACAAAGATGGAGGGATTTGGGATTTGAAGAGAGTAAACTGCTTGCTCCTTTGGAGAAAGTCTTCAGCGTTTTTGTGTGCTCACTATATGTTTAACCCACCCTATGGGGAGGCCGGTGGGTGGTTTTGGAAAAGGGATGACAGGATCAAAAATAAGTGTACCATTCGTACGGATAACACCTACACAGGCAGAGACATGTTGATGAACACACATATGCATTGTACACTTAGCGACTGTTTGAACTCGCTCCATGGGCTGCCTGCAGGCACACCAACACAGCCATCATTAGCAGGCTCTATTTTAAGGCAGAGGCCACAAGAGATAAAATGTCCAAAAGTGATAATCTCCAAACATGTGTTATTGTCTATTGTTACATGTTGGCCAACTACAGTTAATGTGTTACTATTTGTATTATTAAAAGCACAATAGTATGTTGTTTAACAACACGCCATATGTAAAACTTGTGGAAATAATATGGTTATTGAGGTACATTTAGAAATTCAATTTCTGAGTACATTATGATCAATGTATATCCACAGAAATTAATAAAACAAAGAAGACGACAATTTGCGATCAATGGACATGTTAGCACTGACAGTATGTCCAGTGCTCTGGTCCATACTGGAATACCTCAGCTATTATTAAAACTGTTTCCATGAATTATGTTGCAGACCTTAATGTTTACTTCACGATAAGTTGTTTTAGATGTTCCCCATCACAAAAAAATATTTGAACAATTGCTTTTTTGATAAGCAAATCAAAGTGATATTATGCAATCAAGCACAGTCTTATCATGTATCAAATGTAACTTCAATATCCTCCTTATTTTGATGACTCTTTATTTAAAGTAGCAAAAAACAACAACCCTGCAATAATTTCTCACAGGTATAGTGGAGCAGGGAGGATTTGTGCTTGAAAGGTAATTTTTCTAAATGTAATAAAAAATAAGAAATAAACATTTCAAAAAACAACCTACAGTGTTGACAATCTTTGGGAAGCAATTGATGGACTGGACAAGAACAAATAAGTGTGTTTTGCACACTGATCACATACAAATATGACAATATAGCAACTCTAACCTCTCCACCACCCCCTCCTGAATGATGAATATATTGTTAAAACATCAGGCAGAATATTTGATTAAAAGTCCTGTGAGTCATTTTGAAAAACCGGGAGGCAAGGCGTAGAGTAATTGATGTGTTTTCCTCCTTCCCTTTTACCGAAGCCGAGCACGTGCAACACAAAATTATGTTCAAGGTGATTTCTGATTCTGTGTATGTAGTTATAGGAGATGGGTGAACAATGAAATTACTTCCAGGAAGAAAAAATAAAGCATAAAAAACTAAAGAAGACGACCCAAAGCTCAGAGCTGGAGCACGGTGGGCAGCTCGCGGCATCTTCACAGCAGCTCATCTGTTCGTGTTGGCGATGGATGCACCAAAATCATATCTCATGGTATAATCACATTTCCCCTGGACCCTTTGTCTTCCTCATAATTCCTAATCTTAATATTAGGCCGCACACACGCCTCCATCAGATAACAAGGTGGGGCATTGTGACCTGGCCTGTTTATGAGCAGATGTTAATATTAGTCAAATTACAATAACCCAATGCCAGATTTAATCATTCACAAATATACACACACACAACAGATTTGGTCCAGGTGGAGCACTAGCTGCAGGATCCACGAGGACGGGCTAAATTACCTTACCGTTGGCATGGCGATTGCTCGTTGGAGAAAATGTCTGCTGCTCCTCCCCAGCTGAGCTCTTCGGAGCCTGCCGGGGATGATGGATCTCTGTGAATGAACGAATACAACAAAACTAGCAGAATAACAGAAAAAAACAGGTAGGGCTGTTGACTGAACGAAAAGAAGATAGATAAGCAGATGAGCATGAGATGGAGCGGATGCCGTGATAGATAAGCAGACGAAAGGACGAAATGAGCAGCCGGGGATTTTTTTTGAAACACCTGTGGCTCCATTGTGTAGAATTTCCCTGCAAGCTAAATTCAGATTATTTTTGTAAACTTGAAAATCTATATTTAATATCCTCGGAAATCAGGAGGGGTTTGAATTGTTGTCTGTTTGTGAGCAGGATTAAAGAAAAACCACCCCAATGTTAAGAATACTTGGTGGAAGGGTGTATCACGGGTCAAGGAAGAACCCATTCCAATTAGGAGCGGATCCATATCAGGGTGCAGATACACACATACTTGTTTAACTTTGAAATGCACATTGTAATATCCCTGTTGTTTGAAATTTAACCAAACTAAAAGAATTAACTAACTTAAAAGGGACAAATACATTACTTTCAAATTATTATCTTCATACACTTTCAAGCATCTGAATAATGCAAAAGATACACGTATAATTGTTCACTTATGGAAGTGGCCTTGGCAGAGGTATGCAAATGTTTTACTACACCACACACCAGTTTTTCAGAATTACAACAGAAGATCAGCGGTTCAATCAAATAACAAATGACTTTTTTGGCAGTTAAGTGCAGTTTTGTGTTGATAACAGTAATTTGATACATATCTGATGCTGTATGAATTTAGTGAAGAGAATGACCGTTATTTATTGTGTATCACAATCCGTAAGAGCAATTGGAATTCAACACAGGAAAAGCGAAATAAAAAAATGCTTGAAATGGTTTGCTCTAGAAAAAGGGCCAAATTGTTGTTGTTGTGTTAGAATTCCGAACCTGTTACACAAATAAAAGGAGACAGAAATAAACCTTGTTTTTATCTCCTGCAGCCAAAAGGAGTCAGAATAAGCAGCTCTGGGCCGCAGGTGGTAAAACGCTTCAGGTAGGAACCTCTACAAATTGTTCCCATTTGACATTTCTTTCCATTCCACATATTTTTGCAATTTAAATATCTACAGCCACAAATGGTGGAGGAGTGGATCAAAACAAATGCAGCCCACATGGTACCCTGTTATAATAGTGGCTCGCTTATAAAACCAGCATGTTAACTATTACCAATCAAGATCAGAAGTGTATCACCGCTGTACTGTCAGTGAACACTCCTGAGCATGCAATAATGGCTATGTGCGTGTGTGTGTTTAAAGTCAGATTCTCCGTGCAAAGTTTATTTTCTTGATTGTAAAGTGCCGTTAGTGGGCACAACTAACCACTTATTACCGTACCTCTCATCGGGATAAGTGGAGCCTCTTGTTTCTCTACTTTTAGTTCCATCAGACACTCCTGAGCCCCCCCAGGGAACCATTTAAGAAGCAGAAAGGCAAAGAAAGAAAAAATGCCTTTACTTCTACCTCATCAAAGCCTCCATGGCGGCCTCGTCTCTGTCTTTATGTTACCTTCCGTACACTTTCCCCTATCTTTAGCAGCTCCCGAGATGCTTTGTTGTTTGATTTCACTCTTCTACCTGGTTGTCTTTCAGCTTCTCACCAATCCACAGGAGCAATCTCAACTCTGCGTATCCTGTCTCCTCCCCTCAGGGGTCAACTTTAGTTTGGGCTTTGCTACCTTGTTGTCGACACTTCTAATTGGGCAGCAAGGTTGCTTATCAGTTGATACAGCTTCACAGCATGCAGCAGGCATCAAAGGTACACCCATGTCCACAAAGTTTAGTCTGTTCAACCAAAAACAGAAGTGTCAAAATGTTAGGAAGACCGGAGAGATATTTGAAGTAAAGAAAATAATTCCTTAGTCTGCAGAGGAATTCTCTTTCAAAGTAATGACGAATGACGTTTGGTGACGTCGTTGGTTCATGGATTTGTGTTGCCATCATTGCAATGTATTCAGAATGTACTAATCAGAAGCAGAATTATCCTATTTTTAAAAACAGACCTGGTGAGTAAAACCGCTAAAACATTGAATAAACCAGATTAACTTTGATAATCTGTGTTTCCCCAGTGGACACAGGGCAGGAGAGAGAGAGGCTGCAAGCTAAAAGCTATTTAGCTTTCTGCAGCTCTGTCAACATAAGTTCCAGACGTCCAATGATTCAAATTCTTCATCTGGGTAAAATACATAGTTAAAAAACGTAGTCTAATATGGTGATCCTAAAAAGTCAATTCATGACAGCTGTTGGCAGACAACCACAACGCTGATCCGTGCTACGTCGCCATTACATTCGACCAATGGAACTAACTTTTGTCTTTTAAAAAAAGTGATAGCTTTTTTGAGGACACAAACCCATCTAAATGTGTAAGTAAGCTGAAATGATTTTCTTGATTAAGAATGTTTTCACTAAATTGAAAGCAAGGAGATTATCACTGTGCAATTAAGTGTTATCAAAAACACTTTAGCAGTGATTAAGTCTTAGTCATCTGAGGGAAAGACCTTGTTTACTCTTTGTTCAAGCACACTAAAACATCTAGATGCTCAGAGCCTTGTGTCTCAGATTCCCTCAAATATTCTTGTTTGATCTTGTATTTATGCCCCTGACGCACCCACCATATGTAAATGCAAATCTTCGAAGACAGTGTCTTCAAACGGAGCCTTTCCTGTCTGTGCATTCATACCAATTGTGACACAAAATAAATAACTATTTTATTTGCACAGCAGTGAAGCAAAAATTTACACTTTCACTTAAAAAGCCTCTATGATTGGTTTTTACAGGGGGAAATTATCAAATTTTACTTGCAGCTCCTCAAAGGAAGCAATGTTAATTATACCCTCCAAACAACACATTGACAGACTGGCAGTCTTTAGGATCTAGACGTTGTTGAGCAAAGAACACAACGATTTTTAGGGAAAGGGAATTAAAGAATCTGACCATTTATTGTATGAATATTAGATCATTTTAATTGAGTATACAAACAGATACATGCTGGTTAATAGGCCAGCTCCCTGTGCTTAAATAAAGTTGATTTACATTTACCAGGTGAAAAGAATAAACACTTTATTTAATTGACTCTGCAATTACCATTATATTTATTTGAAACAGCAAAAGCTTAATTGCAAAGATGGCAAAGCTTTGCACAATGGTGAGAAGAATTCCAACACTTAGGTTTTTTTTTTAATCTGTTTGTACTCCAAACTTGATTAAAAAGAATTCAAAGTGTGTGTCCTCGTTTCCTGTCTTCGAATCTAATAACATGTATGTAGTAACGTGTGTTGTTTATTGTTCTGCACCTGTATCTACTTGTCTTTCCTCCTTTTTATTTTATTTTATATATTTTCTTATAACTAATGCTGTTGATATATTGTGATTTTAAGGGTGTCTATTACCATCTGGCTGGGGACAGCAGCTGGAAATTAGCCATGTCGGCTAAAGCTGCACCATTTACTGTTTTTGTGACAGTTCATCGATGGGGACTGTCCACGACACTATAAATAAATAAATAAACTAAACTAAACATGTGTGTTGGGTGAAGGCCTGACAGTCCTGAGCAGCTACAAATCTTTCTAGAGTTTGCCACAGCCACTTTACTTACAAACCATTCACATTTCCAGAAATTAATTTGAACCCTTCTCGTAACCCTTTATACAGTCTGTGCTCGTAACACATTTTCATAGTCAATGCTCGGACCCTGTCCAAATAGGTGATATGACCTGAAATGCATTCACTTGTTGATTTTAAAAGCTTTTTTGGCCCTTTTCTTCTTCAGATCAGTAAAAAATACAACATTCAAATTATGCATTTAAGTGTTTATAATTGCAGGTTGACCATTTGCATCTGCAGATTTATCTTAAATGCATCAAAACGTATTTATATATAAATAAATCTTATAAATATTGGATAACGCCTTAATGATTGCCTTACTGTAAGTCATCCAATGGGAACGTTTAACCTTTATATGTTTTATAACCTTTACATTTTTTTATTCTTTACCTTTTTCAAGATGTTTAGTGAAATAAATTAGACAAAAAAGGAAAAAGAAAGAAAAAACTAGGGTTTCTAGCCATGGCTTATTTTGACCCCTGTACCTTATTAGACTTACAAAAACAGTGATGTCTTCATTAGCTCAAACAACATCTGATAAATGAAATGCTTAATAGTGACATTCTCATACACGATCATACAAAAATGGCCATCACTTTTCATGTAATTATTTAAAAAGTCCCTATTATACTTTTTGGTGTTTAGTTTTCCTCAGCGCCCTATAGACTGAGAGTTACGTCATCTCCGTTCACTCCAATGGACCACTTTTTTACAGCAATGGCGGATCGTGGAGCCTCTCAATCGTTCCCCGGAAGTTAGCGCCAAGGCTAGCAGAGCTGTAGAGTTGCAGCATAATAGACCGTTCGTGACGGACTTTTAAAGGTAAGAAGAAGTTTAAAGATTTATATTGCGGATATTATCAGTACATCTGATTCAAATTAACATGTGTATTAAAGGATGTCAGTGGATTATCCCTAAATTAGTAGATTTAGGGAACGTTTACAGATAACAGATAAAGCTAGGATTCCGGATCAAGTTAGCAACACAGGTTGAACAGCCTTTTAATTGTAAATTCCGTTCTCTTAATGTCATTTCGTCCAACGTTGTTGAATTAGAGAAGAGGGGCTTCTAAACGGGATTGTATGCGGGGGTGGAGGGAGTTAAATATTAGATAAATATAACTTTGGTGCGTGTAAGAGTGAGAGTTTTTAGCAGAGCCATATTGTGTCCTTGTGATTATGTTGATTATTACCTGTCTGTATAATGTTGCAGCTCAGCTGATTTTGGATTGATGGCAAAGGGAGAGGGACTTAAGTGAGAGTGAAAACACA
>NW_011352988.1:0-16616 GCF_000735185.1 Notothenia coriiceps
GCCTGCGACACCATGCTTATTAGAGCAATAGGCGCTTTCACACGGCAGTACTTTTCCCACAGAGGTTCATGAGAACTTAGTTCATCAGAACTCTTTAGTTCTGATGAACTAAGTACAGATCGCGTTCACGCTGGAATAAATTCCTGGGGAAGGATTAGGCAAATTAAGCCGCTGACGTCACTTCTTCTTCTTCTGCTTTGGGTTTACTGGCAGGCCGCAAAGTCCCCGGAGTTGGGGACTGGCTTCAGTAGAAGCTGCTGGGAGTCACAGCAGATTCTACTTAAGCCTTCCGAGTAAATCGCCAGAACGCCGACACCTCCTCATCTCCACCGCTCCCATGTTTTATTTTGTGTTGCCATAAATTAGTCTCTCTGCATTTCTGCGCTGGGCTAATGCTAATGCTAATAATGCTAATGCGAGAATAATAAAATGGTGGCCTCACAACACTTTTTTTGAGTTTTACGGGGCGTGGTTTGAAATCCGCCCAGCCAATCAGAAATATAGCTCTTTTCTCACAAGAGAGCCGCATGAGAGTCCCTGCTCTCTAGCAGGGATGGAAAAGGGGGTAAAAAGGTTCTCATGAACTAATCTGAGTTCCGGCTCTTTTTGGTGTGAACGCGACATTTCGGAACTATATCGGAACTAAAGTGGGAAAAGTACTCAGATGTGAACGCGGCCATTAGGACTCTGTTAGCTTTCATTTATAAAGGTAAGCATATTTTAGTTTGAGAGGTCTAACTGAACAGAATTATGTAGCTTTATTAAAAAAACAATTATTTGAATCACTCAAACTTAAATAAATAAATTACAAACGATTTATTTGGCAAATAATGCTAAAGGTATAAAAGCTAAGCTAACAACATTTAAATGGACTATACAGAATAAAAACAACTTCTGGTCATGAATTTTTGTTATACGATACGTTCAATATAATTGCATTATCCATAGCGAAATAACTCCACAAGTTTGAGATTTTACTGTCTCAAAATATGCTCCACTAAATGGTTAAATGGTCTTTTACCAATAAAGGTAGGCTAGTTATACAAAGATAATAAACGAACAACATTTATAAAATAACTTGAAAAAATATTCAATGTTATTCCATCATACATTTAATGTAAATAGTATATTAGTATGATCTTTCATTATTTCTGACATTTTACAAATAATATATAATGTTCTTATATTAGAAAATCCTGAAGACACCCACAAATGAACCATTTACCTCACTAAACAGATGAGCAAGTATGGTTCATTCCTTAAAAAAGTATTTCAAGAAAATGTATTGGTTTCCAAATGTATTTTGATACCTTCACCATGAAGTGAAGTCTTAACCATTTGGTAAAGGCCCTTAATAAAAGTAAAATATTGGGTGCAGGGAAAGAAAAAGCCTCTGGAGGGTCTTTTGAAATCTGCTGGTAAAAATCCAATATGTATGAAGTACTTTATTCAGTCAGCAGCAGGCTCCTTGGGGCCTAATGCATCATCAGTTTATTTTGTGTCATCACCTAAAATCATATTTTTATACTTTTTTAACTTGAGGATGAGGTGCTATGTTTATATAATGTCATTTGTTCCATGTGTTAGCTTTGGACTGACAGTTTTCATTTGGTGAAAGAGTGAGTCCTTAAAATATATGTGCCTGTATATATTAAGTGGATCTATGATTGAAATGTGGCAGAATGTAAAGGTGTAAGATTTAGGTTTATTTCTGCATGAATAATTCGTAAAAAGGCAAATGTATGTGGAAAAACGTATTCACTTATGTGTCTTTCCATTTCTTCCAATCCCTATTTCTTCTATATTTTCTTGTCTTTTCCACAAGTTCTCTTTTCACTTATTGATTTTGATTGATACATTTGGAAATAAATGTATGTCCTCTTCCTTCACACGTTAGACAGGAGACGAGGAAGATGTTGGGGTTAGAGGTCATCGCGCTCTGTCTTCTTTTTGGAGCCCTGGCGCACGGCCAGCAGTCAGAGTGCAGCAGTAAGTGCCATCAAAGTGAATCTTTGTTTCCTTAAAGCCATAGTAAAACTACTTTATTGACATGCCATGAAACATTTAATCTGGATTTTAAATGCATTGCAATTTTCCACAGAGGCTTTACACATGTTTTTTCTTGCGTGTTCCCTCCAGAGAAGAATGAATGTCCCATCGAAGTGTACTTCGCCATAGACACATCTGAGACCATCGCCCTGCAGGAGCCGCCCCCTGGCGCGCTGGTCGAAAAAATCAAGGTTCCTCGTTTGCTGCAAATTCACCACTTAAACCTCAACACAAAATATTTCCATTTCATAGTGTCATCATCATTGCCATGTTGTATAATTTGGTGTTTCTTTCTATTTTAGCAATTCACTGAGGAGTTTGCACTGCGTCTGAAAGATGCTGAACTCAAAGGTGTTGTGCAAGTCAACTGGAACATGGGTGGACTGCACTTCTCCCAGAAACAGGAAGTGTTCAGTAGAATGGCATCCATTAAAGATTTCATCACTGTGAGTAACACATACTCAAACACACCAACACACACACACACCAAATTCCGTATATTCAGCCTTCAAATTATGTAAATACTGGTTAAAGCTGAACTACGCGACATCACAAGTATTGTATTGTACGTGATCACATACTGTTTGTCTTAAAATGTATTGAAATTAGATTTGTATTTTGTCTGATATTTTGGCATATACGCAGATTTTTTTGTCAAAATAAAAGTAAATCGCCACTGCCAAGGACACACAGGCTGGAAATGGGTAAACAACTAGCCTGGATGTCATCAAAATCTGCCTACCTACTTTAAAGGGGACCTATTATGCAAAATGCACTTTTGTACGTCTTTTATACATGAATATGTGTCCCCGGTGTGCCAGGGATCTCACCAAGTGTCAGAAAACACAACCCTCTCTCTTTTCCTCCATACCCAAATCTCTAAAAACGGGGCTGCAACGGATCTGATACAGATTTGAAAGTTCTCTGATGTCAGGAACGAGGAGCTCCGCCTATATGGGCAACTCTCCACCTATCAGGGGAATGAGAGGTTGCATGGTAACAGCATGGTAACATAAAGCTCGTGCCTCACCCCCCTCCTTTGCAGGGGGGCGTGGTCAGCTGTAGCTCATTTGCCACAGAATCAGCCCTTGTGAAGACAGGGCTGGAATAGAGCAAATAGAGTGAAATGAGGCATGGCTAAAATGCATGATCTGTTTGGTATTTTGAAAAAAAACTTCACAGACATGTTTTATATAGGTATGGCCCTACAATATATTATTCAAATATAGCATGATAGGTCCACTTTAAAGCTAACCAAATAACAAGCTAAATATTGTTGTTTAATACAAACAAAGACCAAACTGTTAAGATAACAATTAGCAGTTGTATGTGCTGATTATGTGATAAACACTTTTGGGCCCCAGTGATAACAAGTCACTTGTTTTTTTGTGCAGGGCGTCAGAGGAATCAAATACCTGGGTAAGGGCACCCACACCGACTGCGCCATCACCAACATGACGCAGGAAATACTGCGCACGGCGGCCTCTTCCCCAAAAGCCCTCCGATTTGCTGTGATCATCACCGACGGCCACGTGACTGGAAGCCCGTGTGGGGGCATCAAAGTGGCGTCAGAGAGGGCTCGCGACGTGGGCATCCGCATGTTCGTCGTGGCGGCATCGAAGAACGTGGATGAGACGGGGCTGAAGGAGATCGCCAATTCTCCCGCTGACGTCTACAGGAGGGACTTCGAGGTTGTGGATATTATCGATGGCAGAGTTGCCATACAAACAACCTCCATTGACCGGATCATCCAAACCATGGTAAAACACAAACACACAGACACACATGAAACATCAGCAACGATTGTTCTGCTCACACTTTGCTCCTTTTGTCTTCACAGGAACATCTGGCGTTTGTCGATGTAAGGATGAAAACAACAATGATCATAAAGATGTATTTCTTTGTGGCCCCATTGTTTACAGGTTTACCGTTTCCCCCTTTTCGTTATAGTGGAGATACTACAGCAAGTTTTTGAAATATTGTGTTTACATGTATGATATTTAGATTTACATATTGACATGGAAACAACCCTAGCGGCCTCGCCAAAACGTTCACATATATTTAAATTGCAGTTTATTATAAATATTTGTCCGTCCTTTATTTAATACTCCTTTTCACCTAATTATTATATAACCCACTCGTACCCCCTCCCTCCTAAACAAGCTGAGTTATTTTAAACTAAAACATATTCATTGAATTTCATCATGAAGATTTATATTTGCTTGTTCTTTTTCACTCAGTGTTACAAAGTGTCCTGTCTAGAGACCCCAGGGCCTGATGGTCCACAAGGCCACAGAGGACAGAAAGTGAGCTCTACACACACTGACACACTTTGCAGAATTTTCACACCAGTCACTTTCAACCTCACACACATATCTTCTCCTTTTGACTGCAGGGAGCTAAAGGGGACAACGGAGACCCAGGTCCTAAAGGATTGGGCGGTCGCCAAGGAGACCCTGGTATCGAGGGTCCCATCGGTCAGCCCGGTACCAAGGTAGGTCACAGAACATCCACCTGCCTCTCTTCACAATTCACTGAAGTATTTCAGAGTTTCTTTGTGTTTATATTATAACAACAAATGTTCTTCTTTTTGTTCCTGTCTGTAGGGAGATCACGGTCATATAGGCGAGAAGGTGAGGCATCATCAGCGCACAATTTAAGTGTTTGATAACTGACCTGGTTCATGGACTTTTGGTCGTTTTTTTAACATTTCTTTTGTTTGTTTCGCATCTCTTTTAGTACATTTCTGTCCGTTTTTGGTCATTTTGAGTCTCTTTGTAGACATTTTGCATCTCACTGTGGACATTTTGAGTCTCTTTGTAGACATTTTGCATCTCACTGTGGACATTTTGAGTCTCTTTGTAGACATTTTGCGTCTCCTTGTGGTAACTTTCTGTCTTATTTGAGTTTTTGCCTTTCTTTGTAGTCATACTTTTTTAAAATTATAATCTAGATGAATTATATCATATTCTGTTACTGAATAAACCCATTAATTAATTGTGTGTAAAATAACTGCTGATCTTCTGTCTGCCAACAGGGAGAGATCGGAACTCAGGGGAAAAAGGTAGGAACTTGTTCTCTATTTATATTTTATTGCCAAAATAAATCCCTTATTATTGTACATTCTGTTAAAGATATTGATATTTCCCATCTAATCGCCTTTTTTCTTTGTTTTCAGGGCGTTGGTGGCATCGCAGGGCGCAACGGGACAGATGGACAGAAGGTATGTGCTGTACAAGGATTAAATTGGCCAGGTTTAGTACATTGCCTCCAAATGCCTCCTAGAAACATTAACAACTAACTTATCCTATTCTGAAATGTTTTAAATAGTCGACATCTGATTTTTACCTTTTGTCTTCTTCCTCAGGGTAAAATCGGACGAATTGGCTCTCCTGGCTGCAAAGGAGACCCAGGCAACATAGTATGACTTTGTTAAACCTGATTCAAAATGATCAGTACATCCAGATTGCGTTGTGTGATGAAGTACTTATGGTGTGTTTGATGCTTTACAGGGTCCTGATGGTCACCCAGGAGACGTTGGTGAGCGTGGTTTAGGTGGAACTGACGGAGAAAAGGTGCGTTTGTTCACCTAAAACAAATTCCATTAGACCTGTGTTTGATCTCTGCCTGACCGTCTTTGTGTGTGTGTGTCTTGTCTTCAGGGGGATGGCGGTCGCCCTGGAAGAGCTGGTCCTTCTGGCCCCTCCGGAGATGGTGGACCTAAGGTAAACAAAAACACGGGGTAGTCAGTTATCTAATCAGGTCTTTCATTTCATCACTAAGGGTCACTTTGTTCTTATTTATATGTTAATATATTAAAATGCTAAACTCTGCTGCTTCTCCCACAGGGAGAGAGAGGAAGTGCTGGAGCGCCTGGCTTCCCTGGACTGAAAGGAAATCCAGTGAGTGTTCTACAGATTTGAGAGAGTCAAAGACATTATTAACATGATGTTGTTTATATATTTCAAACACACACTCATGATGTGCATCCTTTAGCTCACCTTTGTGTTGTTTTTCTCAGGGAACCCCTGGACTTGCTGGACCGAGAGGAGAGGACGTAAGAAATCACACATGTCACACTTCATCGGGCGCCTGTATTGGCTTCCTGTTACTTTTCTAATCGTCTTTATGTTCTAGGGGAGAAGAGGAGACTATGGGCCAAAGGGGACTCAGGGGACAGATGGAGGAAAGGGAGACAAGGTACGAGTTTAAGCACAACATCGAAAAAAGTGTGAATCTGTGATGTATTAATAATTATTATGATTATTTGTTCCGTCACAATACATTGTTCCACCACCAGGGGGCTTAACGCTGATGTTTCTGTTTCAGGGTGAAATGGGGCCGGAGGGTTTGAGAGGGCTTGCAGGTGAATCAGGAAACAAAGGAACAACGGTGAGATGATCTATATCATATTTTTAATCTGCATTCGTTAATATGAAGACCACCACTCTAATATACCCACTATCCCTGAAATCTCTCTCTCATTTCAACAGGGAGACAACGGACTTCCAGGCCCCAGGGGACCACCAGGGTCATCAGGCGAAGCCGGGAGAAATGTAGGTTTATATGTCTGCTCTGACTTTGATGTAATTCCTTACTATTGTTAAATGCAAATGTCCACACTAATGGTTTGATTGATAAGAAGCCACAAGCACCTCTCTAGATGATGTTGTACCATTTCCTTTTTTTTTTTTTTACAGTAAACAACATTTCCTTTTATCTAAATCAAATACAGTTAAAACAAAAATCCTTCCCTTATATTTACATAAATGTCTTTACAGTATGTATGTATATTTTACATAAAATAAAAAGTCACATATTTGGGGCTGTATCTCTGTACATTGCATTTTTTTCAATTATACATAATACTGTGAACCTTTGCACCTTTCTTAAGATTTAAAGATTCAAAGGCATTATTTTGACATGCACAATAGCTACAGCATCGTTTTTGACTGGAAAACCAATCTTAAGTCCCAGGCTCTTCCAACAATGCAACAAACAGTACTGAAAAATAGAGAAATAAAACTAGTGCAAACAAATAGTAAAACAGACATAAAGTAAAATGCAGGGATAAAAAAAAATATATATTATATAGCATAACATAAAATGGAATAGAACATTATATACTGAAAGATTAAGCAGAATAAATACAGTATATTGTGATAATATATGAATATGTGGAATAAACACTAACATTATGTAAGTGAACACTTTTGAAATGGTACAGCTCTTTCATTTGATTGTATGTTTTGACATTTATGTTTTAGCTTTCTTTCATTCTATGTATGTGTCTTGCTTTTTTCTTCTAACGTTTTTTAGGTTTAGCATCAAAGTAATTTTTTGTCGTGCTTTGATTCAGATTAGGGTTCATGTTACAAAACACTACATTAACACTGTTTGTATTTTAGGGTACCAGAGGTGACCCTGGTGATGCTGGACCAAGGGGAGAATCTGGACTGCTTGGGCCAAAGGTCTGTCTCTGTCTCTGTCTCTGTCTCTGTGTGTGTGTGTGTGTGTGTGTGTGTGTGTGTGTGTGTGTGTGTGTGTGTGTGTGTGTGTGTGTGTGTGTGTGTGTGTGTGTGTGTGTGTGTGTGTGTGTGTGTGTGTGTGTGTGTGTGTGTGTGTGTGTGCATCTTCCTCGGACGGTTTCAGGTCTCTTTGCAGTTTGTCTTGATTGTTTCATTGTCTCTATTCAGGGAGATCTAGGAAGACCCGGCTTCAGCTACCCCGGGCCGAGAGGATCATCGGTAACGTACACATGCGTCTTTTCAGCTTTACTACTCGAAGTGGCACACGTGGCTGACAAATCTCTCCTCCACTGGGTTTCAGGGTGAGAGAGGAGAGAAGGGCAACAATGGACCTCGTGGCGGCAGAGGAGACTGCGGGCAAAAGGGTGATCCAGGAAATAAAGGAACTTTTGGAGGAGCAGTGAGTTCATTACTTGTTATTGGGTGCATTCTGTTGCTGTGCAGCTACAAAACGCTAATGTGTCTGCTTACAACAGGGTGATCCAGGATCTCAAGGCGAACCCGGCCTAAGAGGGACAAGAGGAGAGCTTGGGCGTGATGTAAGTATATAAAAAGCACACTGTCAGTAAAGTGAGACGGATACAGCTGCATACACGATCACTGATATAGAGAGTGGCATCCAGCTAGTGCCAAACTCAGCTAATGTCTTCATGTGGTATAGACTATATTAGGGAGATATGCCAAAAAAGTGTTGAATATCGCAAAGAAGATAACACTTTGAGTCAATAAATAGATATTCAAGTGAATATGCTTTCATTATGCTTCTAAAATAAGACAAAATGCGTGTTCGATTGAAATAAGAACATTGTTTAATTGAAGATTGATGTTAAAAACAAATTTGATTTGCAGTTCTCCACTATAACTCACTTTCAACAAACACAAATGGTTGACATTGACTAGAATTGGAATCATAGGCAGAATAATGAATCCTTTATTCACCCCACAGCAAATACATTTACACTTTCATTTTTACAATAAAGGGGACATTGCAGATAAAAAGGCAAAATAAAACGAGTAGACTGAAATACAAATCTAACACAAAGACAGCAAAAAGAATAGCAAACGAAAGTATAGGAACAAATAAAAGTAGTCAGTAATAACATTACTAAATTGTAAAAAAATATATATATTTCACTATTATTTCACAGTCTTGTTACAGTCTTCAGCAAGTACAAAAAAGTATATATTGTGCATTCCTTTTATTCATTTGTTTACTTGATAGTGATTATTAGAAATAAACAGACGTGCAATCACCGCTAAATGCACTTTAACACAGGGGTATCTCCTCCTGCACTTTATATATCGTAGCTGCTACATTGTTCTGCCATGTGGTAAATGCTTGTATGCTGCTCATGCTTTTTCAGCATATCATATATTTATTTTTGCCATGTATATAACCGTCATGTTCATCAATGTTGTATATGACGGGACTACGGATGGAAATTAGCTCAAAGCTAAAAACCGGTTCATTTACATTTGAAAGCATTATTTTGTTTAAAATGTTCATCAATGTCCCGGTTCAAATAAACGATTAAATTAAATGAAAATGATCTTGTAGAAATCCCAAACCAAAGCTAAGAGGCAGGATGTGATTTTGTGCCTTCTCTTCCTCTGCAGGGAAACCCTGGTCCTGAGGGAGACCCCGGCCTCACTGTAAGAACATTTCATCTAAGCGCTCTTTTATCACAGCCACATTAAAATAATGGATTTAATGATTTAATTGTTCTTCCTGCAGGAATGTGATGTTATGAACTACATCAGGGAAACGTGTGGATGCTGTGGTGAGTTTTATTATCGCCCTTGTGTTTCCGTTTGTTATCTGAATATGCTCTGGCAGATTCTCACAGTTTGTGTTTTTTTTGTCGTCTGCAGACTGTGAGAAAATCTGCGGACCCCTGGACATCGTGTTTGTGATTGACAGCTCAGAGTCAGTGGGTCTGACCAACTTCACCCTGGAGAAGAACTTTGTTATCAACACCATCAACAGACTGGGGTCCATGGCCAAAGACCCTAAATCAGAAACAGGTTTGAACATGCATTTGTTCAAGTTACAAAAAATATGTTTAACAGAATTCCATTTGAACGTATCACGGTTAAAGTTATATTTTCCCTTTTTCCAATATTTCCATACACTCAATTTGACTAAATAGACCTTGAACACATCCGATTGTAACTTAATGGAACTTCTTTTAGCTTTTAGCTCTTGGCTCTGTCAGCAAAAAAAACATTTATTTTATAAGATTCAATAACAAACCTTTAAGGCCCAATTCCCCATTCAAAAATGCAAAATGGAGTTGATACAGTTAAAAAAAGGGTCTAGTCAAGCAACATAAATAATGAAAAAAGTGTCCGCGCGTTTTTTTGCCTCATTAATTGAAGTGATTTTATGATTGAAGCATGTCTGTACAATGTCATAAAAATGTACAAGATGGATGCTGACTTTGCTTGCTTGTGTCCCCAGGCACACGCGTGGGCGTTGTTCAGTACAGTCACAGTGGAACATTCCAGGCCATCAAGCTCGACGACCCCAAGATCAATTCACTGTCTGCTTTCAAGGTCTCAAAACACAAACACATGTTCAAACTGCTTTGAAGTGTATTTTTAGGGTGTTTACAGACTGTTGTTTTGTCTTCTTTTGTCCAGATGTTTCTTAATTAATCAGGGCTGATGTGCTGTCTGAAATAAGGCACATGACAACAGGGTTACATATGTGCACATATCCTGCACTTCAGTTCTGACATTAACCAAGTACCTGTATAGGCAATGACTTGTAGAACCATGTTAAAGACCAAAGCTGGCCTTTTTCTTTGTTTTCTCCCATTAAAAGACTACTATTAATATTTATCGTCCTTTACACTGTATTTTGGGTAAAAAATGCAGAGTAGGGCGTGTCACACTGGGCCATAGCTAACTATGAAGCTAGATTTATGCTAAAGGTTATATGCTAACCATGCTACCTCACCATTTGTGGATGATGGAAAATACAAGAAACTTAGCCTTCTGCTGAACCTGACATCTTAACCAATGAAAAGTTACCCTACCCAGCTAAGAGATTGTTCCCACTACTCCAGAGGTCTATTTATTGTTAGGCATTGATTCCAAGGTAGCTACTATTTTGTTGTCTGAGTTTAAGTTTTATGAACACAGTAAGTGCAAACAACTGCCTAGTAATTTAACTTAAGTGCAGTTTACAGCTATGACAATGAGTTTTTGAATCAGGATCTTCCTCTGTGTCCACTCTCTCTCATAACATGAACCTACAGACCTCTCACAGTCTGACTTGTCCACCATTCAGGACGCAGTGAAGCGTTTGGAGTGGATCGCTGGAGGAACATGGACTCCATCCGCCCTGAAGTACGCCTACGACAACCTGATCAGGGACAGCCGCAGAGCCAAAGCCAACGTCACCGTGGTTGTCATCACAGACGGACGCTTCGACCCCAGAGATGACGACTCGCTGCTCACCTACCTCTGCAGGTGCCTGGCCGTTAGGCTGCATATCCAGATTTAGAACTGTTTGGAAGAACAAAGCTTTATCTCATTGCTTGTAATGTGCGTGCAGCGATCCCAGCGTTGATGTGAGTGCCATCGGTATCGGAGACATGTTTGACCAGATAGAGGAGAATGAGAGTCTGAAGAGCATCGCCTGCCAGAAGGACGGCAGGGTGATGGGCATGAGGCGCTTTGCAGACCTGGTGGCCGAGGAGTTCATCGACAAGATAGAACATGTGATCTGCCCAGGTACGATCTATACTGAAGCACAAATTATATATATATATATATATATATTTCTATACACACCACTTCATTAACATTACTTGTATTACTTGCTGCTGATCTGTAGTGAGACTGCACAAAACTGTGCAATATATACTTCCACTTTTAATACAGCTCACCTGGCTGCTATCACGCTACTTTATACATGCTACACTTATTTTTCTTAAATACTGTCTCTGATACTGGATTTCAATATTGTAAATTGTAATTTGTGTAATTTCAATTTGTATCTTTAATATTTTATGCTTCTTATTAATATTAAGCTATTTATGGCTATTTACTTTTGCTGTAACAATGTACATTTCCTTATTCTGATTACATAGAGTATGTCCATCTGTTTATTGTGACCTTTTTGTGTGACATCTGTCGTTATCTTTGCTTTAGATCCCATCACCAAATGCCCAGACCTCCCTTGTAAATCAGGTAATATATTGAAATATTCTGTATTACGTGATATCTCCGCTTCCAGCGTTTAGGCCTGGGTAACCAGCATTCTTAAGGCAACTCAGTATAGCTCCGCCCCTCTCTGTTGGCTGTGTTAATGCGTCGTGTGTGTGGGACCCCGCCCACAATGAGATATCGCCCGCTTGTTTCAGGAGGGGGCGTAACTGAGGGGCAAGCCCCTCCCCCATGGAAACCTCTGGCAGAGGAAGGCAGCCCCTCATTGGTCCCCACCTCTTTGGAGGGTGTGACCAACCTGCTGAACGGCCTGAGCGAGCAGCAGTATGGGGTTGGCGTGGCAACCATGGCGTACACAGCCCAGAGAGCCAAACTCACCCAGGGAGCGGACAGGCAGCAGTGGACCCAGCTGTTCATCGACTCCTTCAAATATGTCTACGGAGACATTATGGGAGACCCAGAAAGAGCCTTAGGACTCTGCTAATGCTAATATGCTATCCATGCTACCTCGCCAATCTGGACGCCAACAACTAATAAGCTTACTGCTAGACATAGAATAGATTTTTATTAAACTGTGGGCATTTTTTATGAACTCAATGTGTGCAATGTTCACCTGGGCTGATGCAAAATGATTGCATGATATGAAACTGGCCTAGTACTAACATATCAAAGCAGCATTGTGTAAAGTTATACAGTATGATGATGGGTCGAAATTAAAAATGTGATGCTCCATCTTCTCATAGAACATTTCTAACTAAATATAATGAGCCTTCTCACAGAAATGTAAGACTGTTAGAAATATGATACATATCATTTCCTAAACCTTAGTGGAGGAACGTTCTCCATTCCCATTGAAAGCCAATGTCGTCCTTTTGTTGGAGGCAGATTGGTCTGCAGAGCCATTCATGTTGCTCCTGTTTAGTGTACAGAGGCTCTTTGATGAAGCCTCATTTCCACTGTGAATCACGAGCCCGCTGGATCACTACAATTACTTTTTTTCGCTGTTTTGCACATATCCATGGTTACGGCCTTAATTTTTTTGTGCTCTGGGAATGAGTCAGGTTGGTGAAAAGGCCATGACATTTGGAAAATATCTGGTTTTATATATATATAACAGCATATGAGTCAGACGTAGGTGTATGTTGATGTTAGGGTAATGGACTTGGCACTGAAAATGAAGGAAATATTGTCTGGTATGTCCTTGATTGGTGCATGTTTCTTTTGCATGTGGCTTGGCTTGTAAAGTAGGATGACTAGAGGAAAAGGACCACAGAGCGACGTTAACCAAATGTTGGCTCTGTTACTCAAACTTGCTGATATGAACTGTTTTGTTTTGTACAAGATGTATTCATGTTTTTATAATGCTATCTAAAGAGAATAAAATCATAAAGCAAACTACAAAAGTAATTTCTTTAAAAGGCCAGTACTGATATAAGAAGGTTTAAATGGGTTTAGGCAGGTAGACTTGAAAAACACCATGTTACCATATCATTTGCTGGCTTTGGCCTACGAGCATCTGTGTACCAGCTGTAGCTCTATGAACATCACGTTTTGATTTGGAACTTCATGTGTGTATGTGTGTGTTTGTTGCAGAGCCAGCAGTGGCTAGCTGCGTTCAGAGACCAGTGGATGTGGTGTTCATGCTGGATGGCTCTGAGAGGATGGGATTGGAGGACCACCGCAGGGCCAAAGAGTTCATCGAGAAAGTGGCTAGCAAACTCACCCTGGCTAGCAGCCAGACAGACAACAGGAACGCCCGCTTTGCTCTGCTGCAGTACGGCAGCCCCAAAGAACAGCGGGTGGAGTTCGCGCTAACGCACAATCTCACAGTGATCTATAATGCGCTGTCCACGGTGAACTACATGGACTCCTCTTCTGCTCTGGGCAGTGCTATCATCCATGCTGTCAACAACCTGGTGATTCCACAGGTATGAACACACACAAGCAGATTTCCTCTTTTTTTATTTGATTTCTTGTGTAAGAAGAATACCACTCATTCTGCACCAATTGGCAAACACCAACCAGTGTTGTAAACCTGCATTCTTTCTAATGGCCAGCAGGGGGCAAGGGTGGCAAAAAATAAGTCAAATTGTATAGAAGTCTAGGAGGAAATTACCATACTTTTTGTAAATCATGGTCCCATTTAGAACAAAATAAACATCAATATAGCAGTGTATGCTTTAGGGCAGTGCTCCCTTGTAATTGACACGTTGCTACACCTGCTTGTCCTTGTTTAAAACGTAAAAGTTCAACCCTTTCACACAGTTTTTTCGTTGCATGAAAGCTATTAGCAGCATTTTGGTTTCATGAAAATGTATTTTTCAGACTCCTGGAAGTAACCACCTACAGCCAAGAGTCAGTCAGGCATATAACTCCCAGAAAAAACACTACTTGTCAACTTTACACTTTATTTTTGGTAAATTAATATATATTTAAACACGGAACAGTGTAGCTTCTCCCCATGTTTGTAGTCTTCATAAGCTAATCACATCCTAGCTCTAGCTTTGTCTTGCTATAAAGTCGTAAGAGTAGTACCCATCCTCTATCTCATCTCTCGGCAAGAAAGCCAATAATAACATGTCAAAAACAACACATAAACATGTTATTAGCAGTTTTGGCCTGCTTCTTGTCTTTATGCCAAGCTAAATGTATTTGGCTCCAGCTAGATAACAACACACAGAAATTAGTATGATATGAATCCTCTTGTATAACTCTTGACATGAATGAAAGTGTGTTTCCATTGTAACATTGCATTTTGTTTTTGTAGCAGGGAGACCGCTTGGTCCGTCGTAACGCTGAGCTGGCGTTTGTGTTCATCACCGATGGCATCACAGCCAGCGAGCAGCTGGACGAGGGCGTGTCTGCCATGAGGCGAGCGGAAGGCGTTCCCACGGTTATTGCCATGGGATCAGACACAGACGAAGAGGTGCTGCGGAAGGTGTCGCTAGGGGACATGTCGGCCATCTTCAGGGGAGCTGACTACAGCGTGCTGAACAACCCCTCGTTCTTTGAGCGCTTTATCCGATGGATATGCTAGTGAGCAACTGTAACACTCTGCACCATAGAGTTAGAACCCAGAGAGTGAAGGAAGCTCCTTCAGCTACACGTAAACACACACAGAGTTCAACAAACCTCATTCTCAATACTGGATGTAAGGCACTGTTGTGGGACCAGATTAATTTTGATAAAAAACAAAACTATCCTTGTAGGATCAGCTGATCACACTCACACAAACACATAGGCTTGCAATATCATTTGTAACTCGATTGTCATTCTAAATCTATTGCCAGCACTTCCAAAGACACTCACAAGTATCCGGAGGAGAGGTGTATGATTATTGAATGTGTATGAAACAAATTGTACACTTTATTTTGTTTTTATTTTGTATTGAAGTCTCTCTCTCCCTCTTTCTCTCTCACCCCTTCTCCCTCTCTCTCTCTATCTCTCTCTCTCTCTCACTCTCTCTCCCTCAGTCTTCACAAAGTCAGTATTTACATTAATGGTGCTAAAATAGAAATAAAGGACAAAGCCATCTGATTGGTTCTGAAAGCTTTTTTTTACATCGTGGTAATGATGTAATTACTGTAGTATGTTCATGAAATGAATGCATTGAGACATATCTTCTACATGGGGAAACAGATATCACATAAATACCCCACACTCAGCCACATGAGAATCCCTCACCGGGTACACGCTGTAGTTAATGACACACATATTGAGGGACAAATGGAAAATAACCAAATCTGTAAACATTCATTCCAAATAAAGCCTAATGTGGTGACCCCAACTCTGTGTTCTGTGTTTGCTAAACTAATACATGTGTGATGTGTTCATGTGTTTTTTATCCATGTGCAATTTGTCATTGAATCACTGCAAACACTGCATGAAGGAGGAGGCAATGATTTTAATAAAGTAAATAAGTCACATACTTACATACTACACTTTAATATTTTGGAATGTAATAATGATCTTCTATCCATAATTTTAATTAGACAAATGTTGTCTGTTATTTCAAAAAATGGGTGTAGGCCTATGTGCATTTGGCTCCCTCTGCTATACGGAAAGATACAAAGCGGAGTGATCTGTTTTGCAGCTTTAGGCTACAAAATATAATACATTCAAATCAACTGATACATTATAATTAATTATCAAAGGTTAAGTTACACAGCAGTGTAATTGCCCCACCTTTACCAGCTGCAACCACATTCAAGTTTTTACATTTTAATGCAATAATAATTATATTCAAATATTGTATTACCATTTTTGCATAATCGATACTTCCACTTATTGTACTTTCAAGTTAATTTTGATGTTAATAATTTTTGTATCAAAACGTTGAAATTGTTATTTTCTAAAACATGAACCGTATAGCTAACGTGAATGAATGGCCACTTCCGAGGTTTGTCCACTCGAGGACACCGTAAGAGTTACGTGACCACAGCTCTCGAATCCGTGGCCCTTTCTCATTTCTCTAACTCCCCTCCTCGACTCCACGACTCCTATCCTCGAGACTTATTCCCGCACACAGGATATGCGAGCGGAGGAGCCGAGGAGGGAACCGAGGAGAGAGGAGGGGAAGCAGCAGGTGGTTAGAGAAATGAGAACTCCTCTCCTCTGGGCGGTCATTTTAAAGAGACGTCCATTAATGATGACAGGAGGCACAGCCGCACTCTGCTGATGGACAGATGTGTTCATGACGACTTATATATTTACTTTTAATTCATTCACAGTGCGGTATAATGCGACAATAGCAGGCTATACGGGCGGGCGGGCACACACACACACACACACACACACACACACACACACACACACACACACACACACACACACACACACACACACACACACGTACTACGTACG
>NW_011352989.1:0-2723 GCF_000735185.1 Notothenia coriiceps
GTGTGTGTGTGAGGAAGTCCACGGATTGGTCCAAACGTAACGGCTCCGCGGACGTAACGTCACTATACCCAAATACGTCACTATACCCAAGAAGAAACAAATGGAAAAAGAGAAATCTCCAACGAGGCGTTCTGGGGCAGCATAGACAGGTATTTTCTGTGTTAGAGTTTTACCCGCTACAGGGTGTACTTTGAGGGTTTGTGACTCTGCAGACCGTTTACATGCAGAAAAAGCTACATAACACACAAGGGGACGGGTACCAGAAAAGCATGACATGGGACCTTTAAAATTCTTTCCTCAGTGGTCTATATTTTTTTAATTCAAGCCTCAACTTTTTCATTTCCAGACTTTTGTTTAGAGTCTCATCATTGATTTGTGATTATTGCTCACACTGTTATTTTTCTTCGGTTATAATTTACAAGAGCGTGACTGGCTGGCTGACGTCGATGTGAATGCTGTTACCAGGGTAACCAGGAAAGCTCATGGTGTACTTGGCTGATGCTATTTTGTCAGCTGAGCTTAATCTGTGATCAACACAGACTGAAGAGACTGGGTTGATTAAAAAAGCAATGAAGAAATGAATTACTGCAGAGGGAACAGCAGATCCCCTCACGCCTAACATTAAGCTCCATCACCATGAACAAACACATATACTGACTCCATCCAGAACACAATATGCTGCCACAAATACTTACTAGAATAATAAATGTGGATAAGTCTGACGCTGAAAATAGCCCCCAAACAAATTAGTGTTGAAGTCAAGAACTCCCATGTGAAGACCTAGTGACATCTGGCTTGATAAAATATGTGCTACATTATTGCCCAATCTGAGAAAAATAAAATGTATATATTATATTTTAATTAAGAGATACAATGTCTAAGAATCTAAGAAAGCCCCACATAATATAATATAATGTGAATTTGTTTCAAAAAGGCATTCAAAGGTTGAATAAGCAGCTTATCATTTGCTCTAATGAGACGTTGCTGTGTGTTCACCAGCTCATGATGTACTGTAGGTGTGATGCTACTGTGGCCTTTTTAATAGCCACGTGACAAGATAATTTATGAGAAACATTCATGCAAACAGCTCCTTGTGTAGGTCACATGGGTGTAAACACACACAAACACACACACCCTGAAGGTCAGATGTGCTGTAATGATGATGGATGAGCCTCTAAAGCGCTATGTTTACACTAATAAGTACTTTCCTAGAGTGACTATTAAATGAAAGATATACCAGTCAGCCAATAGAAGCATGTTTACTATGTGGGTGTGTGTGTGTGCGTGTGTGTGTGTGTACTTACAGTGCACAGTGAGCTGGACAGAAGCGTTGGTCATGCCCACTATGTTGGTGGCGGTGCAGGTAAGCAGGAAGTTGTTGTCGTCTCTGCTCACGTTGACCAAAGTGATGTTGATGGAGTGAATGGTGTTGTTGTCGTAGACCTTAGCCTGAAGGGAAAGCAGGATAAAACAAGAGAAGGGGGATAAGCAAGTCAAGTTCTTACATGTCAGGCAGGAGTGCAGCCTGGGGCCAAGCAAGTTGTAAGAAAGCACTAAACACAAAAAGTAAGGACATTTGTGTTTGGTAGATTTTCTCTTTGTTGTAATAATGCTTTTTGTGCATTTGTGAGGAACACGCATTTGTGGGATGAGCAGCAGATAGTGCTGCGTACCTGGACTCACATTCAGGTTCAGGTCCGGACTCAAGTCCAGAGGTTCAGGTTCAGGTCTGGACTCATAAGTCCGGACCATAATCCGGATCATAATCAACTCAAATTCAAACTTGGTTTATTGTGCTCCCTTCCAACTTGTGTCTACATTTCTCTACAAAGTACAAATGTAAAAAAAACACTTTTTGCCACTTAGTCTACAAGTGACTTATGACAGCAACTACAGTGAACTACTACAAAGTTCAAACATTTATTTCATTTACCAAACTAAAGTAACCAAACAGTCCCTGAGCTGACTGAGCCTAAATCCCTAAAACTTTGTTGAAGTAGAGTAGACTATACGCATTACACTGTTACACACCTACTATACAGTATACACTGTAGTGACTACTACTCGACCACGCTGTCCACTATGTCTAAGCCAATCACATCGCTAGCTTCCCTTGACGTCACACAGATCTCGCGAGCAGTTGCGATATTTTGCGAGACTTCGTGAGTTCAGTAATGGCCGTCATATCAGAAGCCGACAAAAGGTTTTTCGTCTTTTCTCAGCGCAAATTTCTCGATCTATGGAAGGTTTTAGATGGTTTAGAACAAAAAGGAGAATATACGTAAGTGCTAGTTTTTTGGCGAGTCCAAGTACCGGTTCCCGACGTTCCGGTTTTAACCGGACTTGAACCGAAACTTTTTACAAGTCCAGTACCGGTTCGGCGTACCGGTACGCAGCACTAGCAGCGAATTGCATAATTATTCTTAATAGAAATTATGTTTCTTCTTGCCCGAAAGTTTCCATTTTTAAAACAGAGTCGTTGTCCCATGCCGGTCTCAGTTGGGATATTGTGCGTTGCGTACGATGCAGATCGGCTCCTCATTCTTTGTAGATTATTTACGACTTGAGCCACATAAACATACATCGCAAAATCCGGCTTAGCTTTGAGCATAGGTTTTAAACAGTTTAATCCCTTGTGAATTGTTGCCACTTCTGCACCATCCTTTATTCTCATTCAGCGGAATACAACATGATTAATCCTGAGTTCCAATAACCACCAAAGT
>NW_011352989.1:6975-9704 GCF_000735185.1 Notothenia coriiceps
AGCCCATTCATTTTGCCTTTCTTTCATGCTTTGCAAAGAAAAAGCAACCTCTTAATTCAGATATTTTACCATGACTCACGCATGCATGCACGTGCACGGTTGTAGCATGACCACCAACACAGAAAGATATGGAAACAAGATATGTGCTAATGTATTTAGTTTCCTATCCATGTGAACACAATTTAAGTGGTGGGGGACCTAACCTCCTCTAGGGGGTCCGGGGGCATGGACCCCCGGGAAGATTTTTATTTTAAATGTTGAAGTTAAAAGCATCAATCTGGTGCACTTTGAGAGCAACCTTAGGAGATCTATGGATACATCTCTCAACACCCATATGAAACAGAACTGTAAGCAGATTTTCATTTTCTTCATGGATATTTTACAAATCACTCACTTATTTTAACAACTTTTTTTTACTGTCATATAGTATTTTATACCTGTTTACTTTATTCTCTTATTTCTTTATAACTATAATGATCATATAAAGATGTGCCTTTACCTCGCTGGTTGTAGAAAAAGCTTCTTATATTCGTTAGCATAGCTAGCTAACCAGATGCTAATAACAACAAAGTTATTGACTGTGTGATCAGTATGACAGACGAACAGATCGCCACTGTGCTTTCAACTAAAGACACAGACACGCAAAAACTGCAGCATGAGTACGACTCCTTACGGCTCCTACACACGGCGGCGTGCATTGTCGCTTGCCGGCGGGGGGGGCTGAAACTCGACCAACAACCAATCACATGAATCTCCCGCCCCAGACACACAAGCACGCGGTTTGATTGGCTAGAGCTTGTACTGGCATATGATTCGATTGGCTGACGCCTCAGTCGAGGCGGCAAAAGTAGAACATTGCTCTACTTTTGCAGCGAGCACCGCGAGAGAAGCTACGCTTTGCTCCCACAATGCAGTTCGGCGAATCGTGACGTCACCCCATTCAAAGTGAATGGGCAGAAGCGTTGAAGCGGCAACGCACGCCGCCATGTGTAGGGGCCGTTATGGGTACTGCAATTTGTGAAGTGCCGGAGTGGCGTTCTGGTGCTCTTCGTAAGAACTGCACCCCTGTCAGACGAGGCATATACCACGTGATGACAGGTTAGGCTGGTGTGTTGTGTTCAAGGACCCTGACCTTGGCCAGGAAAAACAGGCATTCGCTCGTTTAATTCTTTTGCGGGTCTAGATTTCTTAAATTCCTTTTTTTTGCGTGTGTTTATAAATTACCTCGAGGGCCGTATCAAATGGTCACGCGGACCGTATGCGGCCCGGAGGCCGGAGGTTCCCCACCCCTGGGCTGAATGTTGTAAAATGCGCTAAAAGCTAAATCAATAATTATTTTCCCTCTCTATTCATTTGACTGAGCTGAGAATGGCAGTTTGGAGGTCGGGATTAAGGAAAACCCAACTGTGCATGCTCTATGGGCCCAAAACCCCAGATTATCTGTGTACTTTATGAATCTATAGTCAGTCCATTTAATGCACTACTGAGCATTTTTCATAGGAATGAAAAGGACCCCGCCAACAGCGCTGTATCCAGTTCTCTTTATACATCCATGTACTTAACTGAAGATTTTGTCCCTTACAATGTCATCTAAGTAGCTTAATCTAATTAAAAAATGTTGACTTCAACGCTTCTACTACGTTTGTTTCTGCCACAAATCTTATCAATGATTTATACCAACAGACAGACACATTTATTACTGAGAGCTAACTTGCTGCTATCACATGCAAATTGCAACACTTGCAAGTCCAGCCGTGTTTGGTTCCCTCCTACCTCCTGTGCATTGATGGAGTGCAGGCCGTTGACAGGCCAGTCCACCTCAGGTAGCGGGGATCCAGAGCCGTTACAGATGGCCGTTACTCGATCCCCCTCTTTAACGGTGAGGTTGCTGTGGCTGACGCTGATTTCTGGCAGGTCTGAAAGCAAAGAGAGACAATGGGATGGAAAAAAAGTCCACAAATGCAGACAGAACATGCAGGATGTATATGTGAGCTTCAGGAGTGGAGTGCACCAGCTGGGCGTAAGCTGGGCGTAACTCTACGTCCGACGTAGAACCGAAGACCAAACTAAGGTTATGACTAGTGCACCACTTAGACTTAAGCCCTGTATGCGTTGCACCCGGGTGTAACTTTTACGCCTAGTATGGAGCAGGCGTAAATCGGAAAGACAGACAAGTATCCATAGTAACGCAAAACAGGCAAGAAGGATATTAACGATGGCAGGGCATCTTGTTTACAGGTTTAACAATGAAAGGGCATTAAGAAGATAAAGAGTCATCTGTGATCGAACAAACCCACTGGACATCTATTCAGACAGTGAACTGATAGAGAAGTTTCGTTTTGGCAGACAAGCCCTTTTTGATTTAATCGAGGAGATCTCCCCTCAACTCCAGCACGGATCAGACCGAAACGCTGCGCTCTCCCCAACCTTGCAGGTGCTGATTGCGCTCAGATTCTACGCGAACGGGGCCTTTCAAAAATACTGTAGGAGACATGATTAATGTTCATCGCACAACTGCATGTCGGACTATAAGACAAGTTTCATTGGCCCTCCAGCACCGCCTTAGGAACTATATGCACCTACCCACACAAGAAGAAGCAGCGAAATCCAGGCAAGATTTTTTGTTAAAATCAGGTATACCTGGTATTGTCGGATGCATCGACGGTACTCATGTTCGCATTCAGGCCCCCTCTGAACATGAGTATTTGTATGTTAATAGAAAGGGTTAC
>NW_011352990.1:0-4663 GCF_000735185.1 Notothenia coriiceps
GTGGCGGTGAGAAAAAGAAGGAGTGTGAGAGAAAAGAGGGAGAGAGAAATCATCATAGAGGGCTGGAGCGCAAAAAAGTCTGGGACTGAAAGCTTCAGGTGAAGTGTAGGTTTAGGAACTGGAGACGTGAGTCAAGGATGAAATATTGGCAGGACAGGAAAATACTATTTGTATGGTCTCTTTGACAATAAATACAGCAGTTCAGTCTATTTTCCTATATTATGGTAAAAAAAACAAGGAAAACACAACTTTTAACATACATTTGAATAATTACCTACATATATTTGTAAAATATTACAATAATATAGTAATAATTTGAATACATTTTCCGTAATCTTGCTCAAAAAACAGGATAGTTAAGTAATTCAATAATAATAAAATAATTGTGTTTATATATATATATCACTCTTTAACATACAGCGTTATCTAGAGGCGCTAAAAATAAAGGGTAAATCACATTTATTCTATGTATTTGTATACTTTTAAATGTATATTCGGCCTTGCTAGAAAAAGAATTCTCACTGAAAACTTAACTTTGTAACTTTTGGGAAAAGCCAAAAAAGCTGTAATCTGTTTCTAAGTAAGGGAGAAAATAATACAAAACATTCGTACCGGTAATCTTTAATCCCCTCATTATATACGAGACACAAACATCTCAATGTTAATGGAAAAGGCCCCTCACATTTTTTCTCTGTGTTGTAATGTGTCATTTTGAACCTCACAACAAAGGTTTGTTGGCTTTTTTTCCCTCCTCTGCTGGTTGTGCAGCCCGTCCAGGTGGATGGAGGGGCCGGGCAGTCCTACGGGGCCCCCGGCTGTGTGGTATGCACGCCGGGCGCTTAGGGCTGTCTGTGCCGCAGCCTGTCTGCAGTCAGGCGAGCACACTGCACACCTGTGGCCCCTGTGCTTAGTCCTGTTTGCTTTGACACCTCAGATGCTGTCTCCTTCAACAACACATCTCTCATCCTCGCCATCATCCTCATCATCCCCCACCCCCACACTTTTTTGTTTGTCCTTCTTAACTCCTTTAAAAATGTTTTTTTTCTATCATTGCTTTGTATTTATGTCCGTTTTGGCACATAAATATATAAAGAAGGGTGAAAAGTGACCTCAAGCTGTGTATCATTTTCTTTGACAGTAGTTTTTCTATTTTCTCAGCCTAGTACATTCAGAAATGTGTTGAATTATGGTCAACCATCCTTTTTGTTTGATTCATAATCGCCCAGTTCCATCAACACTTGCACTCACTTCTATTCTCAGACCCCTTTCTACAAAATCACATTTTCCCCTTCATCTGTCCTCAGATCAGGCTAAGCCTTTGATAGGGATGGTGGTGGGGGGCATGGGAGCGGTGGGGGTGGAGGGTGATGTGTGATGGTGGGTCGGGGTGTCAGTGGCTCCCCAGGACCTGCTCTGAAAGGATGTGAATGAATCCCTTGCCAAGTTAAGAAGAAAAAATGTTTCTCAAAGAAGCGCTTTGTGTGCAATAATCATGCCATTATAGTGCCACCATCGCCTCGTCTAATTTGTCATAACATGCTTTGCCATTCGCTGACATCCCCTGTCTACCTTTAAGGGAGGATTCACCATGCCTCCGTAGCTCTTCAGTCAGACTGGAGGTGGTGGGTAGAAAACAGATTTGAGTAGTAAAAGATATTATGATCAACTCTTTCGATTTTAATCTGACATCTTCTATATGTTTCATATGTTGTATACATCACATTCCTTGGCATATTAAATGCTAATTGTCTTGACTTTTTCTCAATCTGTATCCAAAGTCCCTTTCCATTTGACGAAAACCCGGCTAACACCTGCTCACTTATGGCTGTTGTCTTAATTGGCAAAGGTCAAAATGTACATTCATTCCCAGATCAAATGCAGTGATCTCAAAACTAAATGTATCCATGTTCAATGTTGTATTAGAGACTACTACTTCTACTTAATTTCACAGATGATCTAAATGGTTTAGGTGGTTCATAACAGAGCGAAGAGAGAGAGAGAGAACAGGAAAGTAAGTTGGCTCTAAACCATTAAGTTAAAACAGTAGAATAATTATTTGATGAACATGAGGCCGAAGATCTGAGAACCATGACGATGTGGTCCACTTTATTGGTGTTAGTGAGGATTCAGGCAGCAGCGTTCTGAATACTGGCATGTAGAGACATGTATAGACAGCATTTCAATAGTTGAGCCTACTAAGGACCAGTCTGTGAACAGGTTTTCCTGTGACTTGCTGAGAAATAAGTCCTTCCTTTCTATAGCGTTGTCCCTTTATCTAACCCCGGTCCCATTCTCAGCTCCCAGATCTGAGGCAGCTTCAGTAGAATGGCGAGTCTTTTCTCTGATACAGACATTCAAAACTAATGCCATTTAAGCAGGCCTCTGACACTGGACATTCACATAACCTGACTTCTAACGTTTTCTAGCCGGTGAAGAGAGGGGGGGGGAAGCGGCAACAAGAGCCTCTTTCAGGGGCATTTCAGCGCGGATTACAGCGGCTGACTGCTCCCCACGTCTGAACAATGTGACCACAAGGCCTTCATGATTTGTAGCTTTTCTGGGTTCTGCAGAACTAATAAATCATTAAATCACCTTATTAAATAAAAAGAAGGAAGAAATGTTAGAGTAGCATGAGAACCATATGCAGACAGGAAGGAAGAAGGCGGGGGAGGAGGAGGAGTTACGCTCACTGTCTTACTCATAATTTACACTCAGGATTCATGTGACAATCTAGCATTTGGGTAGATTCACATATTGATGTAGTAGAAGGAGTTGACTTCCGACCAATAAACAACAGAGGGCACCAAGCAGATGCAGAGCAAGTTAGCGTGTGCAGGATTAATGATCAGGAGATGTGTTTACTGCTGGCCTGTCGTCTTGCTTTCTTCTTGCATCTGGCTTGTTTGTGACTGCTGTGATTTAGAGATCTATTAATGTACTGCTGTGTTGTTCTGGTGGCAGTGAGTGACTGGAGGAGAGTTATGCGATGAGTACTCAGCTTTTGTCCCGGACTTGTTTTAAGCCCGGAGCTCAACAGTCAGACTCCTCCAGGGAAAGTACAAAGCCTTGCCCGGTGGTCTGCACACATGCCTGCATGATCTGCCCAAAACAGCCTGGATGGTGGGGAGGCAGAGACACACCTGCTTTGTCAACACCATCTTCCTCACTACTGCGGCCAACTGAAAATCCATCCTCTATAATTGCAAAGACTGTAAGGCACCATAGATTTGAAGTAGCCTCGGTTTTAGAATACTTAATCGGAAAGAACACTGAATTTGATCCAGGTGTGGAGATCTTTCATTTCCTGTTATAAGCTACTTGTAAAATAAGGATATAGAAATGAAAAAAATACGAAATCAACTGATAACTCTGGCAAAATGTTGTTACTGAATCAGCAATTACAATATAATTAATCTGCATTATCTACAATCCTTAACGTCTAATTCAAAAGGTGCTATCAAAAAGGAAGAGGATAATTTAAGTCAATATGATTAATCACCTGGGGAACATGAATACTATACTATACATTGTTCTGCATATCCATGAAGTCACCTATTGGTGGAGCTAGACATGACGAGGCTCATGAAAGTCAGTAGTATCCTCTGAGAACCATGAACACAATTGAATGTCAATCCATCTGATACTTGTAGAGATATAAGGCTGGTGACGGATGAATGAACTAACAATTTCTAGTTTGAAGCATTAAAGGCAATTAAAATTCAAAGCCCACATCAAATTGACATTAAAGTGGACTATATAAAGTAGCATGCACTTCTTCAATTATTTGCTAGATCAAATATTTTTCACCCCACCTGTGTTTTTCTTTTTCTTTTTTTTGCTGCTGGTATCTTAGAAACCAGAACATCCACCTGGATGTCAGAATGACCCCGGAGTATGACCTTTGACCTCTCAGAGGCTGGAGTCCCACCACTTGAGCGCTGTATTGTGCCCCGGTGTTCACCTGATGTTTGGATAGACTACCATTCTCAAAACAGGAGAGACATGGCAGGGCAGGTCACCAAAGAGAGAGCAAAACAAAGAGTCAGATTTCACAGACCCTCTATCAATCAAACATCTTAGAAGCACAATCGTGCTCGCACTATGAATCCCACCGGCTCCAAAAGCAACACTGTGAGGGATTTTAACTTGCTTCTGAAGATGGGATTGTCACAGATCAGCAGCAGTGTTTATTGTCCTTTTTTACTACTTGACACAACCTGATGGTGTTAGTGTTGCATTTACCTGGAGGAAATTAATTCAACGTGGAAATAATAGTGCAAAAAATGTATCCTTCGTCTTCAATTTCTGCTAAGTAATACTTAAGAGTGCGGCGCAGCAAGCATGAGCAAGCTCTCGTACATTCCCAAACATAAATTATGGTAGGACCAATGAATTCACCTACTGTTGTGTGTGTTACTGAAAGCTGTCTGCTTTGTGTACAGCACAATGCTTAAATGACTGCACTGAGATACACATGCATTGTTCTGGTGTCAGGATCCACAGAGGTGTGTGTGTGTGTGTGTGTGTGTGTGTGTGTGTGTGTGTGTGTGTGTGTGTGTGTGTGTGTGTGTGTGTGTGTGTGTGTGTGTGTGTGTGTGTGTGTGTGAGGTTGTTCAGAGAGAGGGGGTGTCTGTATGTGTGAGAGAGAGATAGAGAGTGTGTG
>NW_011352991.1:0-3793 GCF_000735185.1 Notothenia coriiceps
AACAGTTTTACGACAAACTGTGACTTTTTTGACATGAAAATTATTTTTTAAGATTGACAAACATCATATGTGTAATTCATGGCCATGATCCTGAGTCGCGGCTGATCCTGTTGCTGTTGTCGTGTGTCCTGGATCCTGCATCATGAGTCCGGGATCCTGTGTCCTGGATCCTGAGTCCTGGATCCTCTATCCTGAGTCCTGTATTTGAGTCCTGGACTTCGAGTCGTGGCTGAACCTGTCTCTGCGGTCCTGGCTGACTCTCATCATACTACTCCCCTGATGGCTCAAACAGGATTATGGACATCCTCGTGGATTCATCTTCTTATTATAGACACATGCATTTCCAAACATTTGGTCTATCTACGCTGTAAAATGTATTATCTCTTCGATTTACACACAGCATCTACTGCACGTCTGTCCTTCCTGGGAGAGGGATCCCTCCTCTGTTGCTCTCCCTGAGGTTTCTCCCATGTTCTCCTTTAAACTGTGGGGTTTTCTCTGGAAGTTTTTCCTTGTACGATGTGAGGGTCTAAGGACAGAGGGTGTCGTATTGTCATACTGATATTCTGTACAAACTGTGAAGTCCACTGAGACAAATGTAACATTTGTGATATTGGGCTATATAAATAAACATTGATTGATTGATGAGCGGATAAACTGGTCTTAAAAAAATATGGGTCGCCTTAGCTAAACTCTTTGGTCAGCTGTAACAATGGGCAACCGTTGGCCTTCCAGTCTAGACGCACTGTAACAGGTTACCTTGTGACTGCGATTATACTCTTAATCTCAGAGAAAATGCCAATGATCTGTGCTAAATAACTTGACCTGTGGCCTTGAAAAACTCACACACATGCACTGTGTAGATCGGCCATTATATTTCTGATAAAGGAAAAGGTGTGGTAAGACAGATTACTGGGATATACAGTACATCAATCAGGACGCTACATCGCTCCCCAGGTTCTGACATGCTGTTCTTGGGCAGCGCTAACAGCAGACCAGATGTGTCTGTAATGATATTTTATTTGTTGGACTTTAATAGTTCCGACCAGTTTCAGTCAAAGCACCTTCAACACCTCCTCTTCAGCTATAACTACTATAGCGAAACAGGCCAATCCCTTATCTAAAGATAACTTTTAGTGTGTAGGAAGTCAAGGCCTGAGTGCAGTGCAGCAGTTTGGTAGCATCATTGCCAAACATTCGGGATGCTTTATCTGTCGAAGTTTGGCCCTTCGGCTCTCTGGTGATGATGTTTGCTAAGATTGCCATGGAAATGTTGGAGATAACAATTATTTCAATAGCAGAATGCATGATGAGGGAATTTCCACTGAAGGAGTGTGTATCTTTGGAAGAGAGATTGGCGAGATATCTGTGGGATGATAGTGGTGGTTTGGACTGATTCATCAGGCAGGTTGGGACGGCCAAGTCTCTTCATTCATGCTCGTACTCATCTTAAGCCTCTCTTCCACTTTCCCTTTCTATTCTCATTGATTTATCTTATGGGAATCATTCCCTTTTTTTTGTTTCATAACCTACCAGATACTTTCCGAATGTAAAAAAGGTGTCCTTGAAATATATAAAAGGTTTTTAATGAAAAAATTGAAATTGGCTTTCTGCTTACACTTGGAGTAAACTGTAATCCTTTAACCCTCCTGTCGTGTTCGGGTCAAATCTGATTTATTTTGTACTTTCATCATAAATATGTGTTTTACATTTGATTGCCTCAAGGCTTTATGATATCCTCCACAGTAGGGATTTGAACATATACAATTGCTGACCACTCTTATTGAATTTTAAGTGGTTTTGTCAACTTTGTAACACCAATGGTGTTCCCGGTCAAAAACGACTTCCATAGGAAACACATGGGTAACTCAAGATTATGTTCATTCATCAGATAGTGCACAACCTATTCGACAACCATGTTAGTTTTGGAGAAAAAAATTCAGTGTCCATTCTTTGCATATTCACTGCAGCTTTTTATTTTAACCAGTATTCTGAGACATTCTTTACAACTTGAAAGGGTTTTTGATAAAGTGTGGTGATGATTAATATTTGTTATGTTAATATAATAGCAATTAAAACCGACTGGTCAAATTTGAATGGGAACGCCAAAGTAAGGGGGGGAAAAACTATCACAACAAGAGGGTTTTTCAGTTGCTTATGCTTAACGAATGTGAACATTTGAATGAAAGACAAAGGAGTTTTGGGATGCTTTATTAGGCGCTACAAAATCTTCTTAAACAACATTTCAGAATCAGTGTGTGGTGTTTGTACATACATATAGTCACCTAAAGAATCTTGGTGTAGCCGACCCCAGCACCCTGTAATGAGCTGTGTTCTTTTTGTCACTGTATTAGATCTGTCAGCCATAAAAAGCACCAAAACTCTTTGTAAGTGAACGAAAGTACAGTACACCTGACCTCATATTACTGTTTTGGCTTTCGTAACAGACTAAAGTTTACAAGCTTCCCTCTTTATGTATTCCTTTCTCTTATCCCCAGGTTGTGTTCCGATAATCCAAAAATCAGCTCCTAAATTCTAACCCTATCTCCTATTCCTTGACCTCTGAGAGAAACGTCACGGGGTTAAGGGATAGTGGACCGGAGAATTCAAAAGGACTTAGGAGAAGAGACTGCGGTACTTTAGAGAATCCGAATGCACTTTCACTATCCGACGTGATTATGATGCGCAAGCGGACGTCATGAATGTGCGTCTGCTGCTGTGGGGAAACTATGGAAACTACAGTTTTCTATACAGAGGACTACATGGATGTTTAATAAGAACGAGGGACTACTGTAAACTCATCTAGAGACTCTGCACCGTGTTCTGATGCTGTTGTTTATGCTTTATGAACGTGGACAACAGAGAAACATATTCTTCATGACCAAAGTTATAATTGAAATAAAAAAGGAAAGTGAAACTTATGCTCGTCACCCTCTCCCTCCGGTCCACATTAATACAAACTAGAGAATGCAATTCCTGAAGAAATTGCTAGTGGGAATGCTTTATGCTGAAAAGCTGACGCTAAACTGCTAAGCTGAAATGTAATGTGTAAGAAGAAAGTGAAGACTTGAGATTGAAATGATACATGAACACTGGGGGCTTGAATGTGTGATGAGAGAAGAAAAGAAAGTAAAAAGGCTTGGAAAAGCAGCAGAATATTTGAACTGCAAACTTCTGAACTAACTTGATGGCGAATGATCTGTCGCCATGGCAACGGCATTTGATGACACCCCATAATACGCTTAGATGCGTTGATGGCTGCATCGTTACCAAACCTGTGAAGTTTTGGGGCGTTTGGAGCAGTTTCACTGAAGTTTTGAGAAAGCCGTGTTTCATGGCGAGCATTGTGTTGCCATGGCAACGGCATTTGAAGAAATCTCAAAACTGCCCCGTAGATGTCTTCACGGCTGGACTGTTAGCAAACTGCTATCTGAAGTCTGCTGCTCTGAGCATGTCAGTTGGAGCGATGACATCATCGTGTTCCATTACACAGGTGTTTATAATTGAGCTAAAGAGGTGTGCAGAGATCAAAGGCTTCATTGTTCTGAATGAGAGATGAACTTCTTATATGTGAACGTTTTGTGGAAGAACCGTAACAGATATCTGTGAAATTTCAAAACGTGAAGCATGTCAAGGAAGTTGAGTATCTGAAGTGTAATTTTTGTGTAGTTTCGGGTTAATAATGTGGCCTTTTTGGCAGTTTAACTAAAGGTGTGCGGCTGCTGCTGTGAGGAAATATCTGCCTGAAATGACAATGGGCTTTAATGGAGACATGTTGAATGTTTTTGTCACT
>NW_011352992.1:0-1508 GCF_000735185.1 Notothenia coriiceps
TAAGAGCTACCAGGAAGGGAGTGGAGCCTGATGGGGACACTGGGAACAGAAGGTGAGGGGGTAAGAGCTACCAGGAAGGGAGTGGAGCCTGATGGGGAATGGGAACAGAAGGTGAGGGGGTAAGAGCTACCAGGAAGGGAGTGGAGCCTGATGGGGACACTGGGAACAGAAGGTGAGGGGGTAAGAGCTACCAGGAAGGGAGTGGAGCCTGATGGGGACACTGGGAACAGAAGGTGAGGGGGTAAGAGCTACCAGGAAGGCCATTCTTAAGTATTTGAGTGAAACAGGATTGTTTGGAATAATTTAAAACAACGTAAACACGGTGGTATAATTCCACAAGTGCTGATAGGATGATATGGTGATACACACTCTTGTACAGTAGGTGGCGGTATGCACCTTAAAGCTGTTTGCAATCCGCCAAAAACCGAGAAACGAAGAAGAAGATGAAAACTCCCGGAAGTGACGTCCCCCCCGTTTACTCCTCGTAGTGAAGCCGATCAGCTGTCAGTCGCTAACTGGAGTTTACATTTCCTCGTAAAAAAATATCTTATTGTGATTCATCATGTCTTCCAACAACATGTCAGACCTGAGGAGACCAGCCAAGATTTTAAGGTGAGTTTTTGAAACCGAAACAATCCTTTTTTTTATGGATTTGATGGCTTGTTCAACGGTGAGCTAACAGCTAACTAGCTTACCTTGAACACAGTCATGAGTTAAAAGGGATTAGCAATTAGCTGATATAGAGGTGGCATTTACACACTACCATATACCCATACACTAAGCTACAACAATATGATAATGGCTTAATATCAAGACAGCTGTTAGTGATTTAATGTATCACTTAATAGCTCATAATGTAGTATTTGGGTTGTTTAGAAATATATACTTTATTTGGAAAAAAAGCCAATTATTTTTGACTGATATATTGAAGGGATTCTTATTATCATTGAAAGATGTATTTAACATAATATTCTTGAAAATATATGTGCCAAAAATAATATCTATATACCTCTGCAGCTCCACAACACTTAGCTCATGATGGTCTCTTAGTTTTCATTGAATGGAGATCTTTATCAATAGTGTGCTTCCAGTGTTATGTCAACAGTTTGGTGAAGGCCTCTCGCTGTTTTAGGGCGATAGACAGATTCTTACCCTCTACTGAATCTAATTTCATTAAGCGTAGATCTTTCTTTACAGAATGAACACTGATATTGAAGCATAAGGGCAGAGAATCTGTACGTAAATCTGTGCAATTGATGGTAGTACTGCTGTTATCTACCACACTTCTTTCTACGTGTTGCACTTGTTTTTATTAGATGAACACTCCTGCTCCTCACTTTGAAATCTCAGCTAAAAAACTCACCTCTTTGCACTGGCTTTTAATAATAGTTGAACATAACGTGTGTGTGTGTGTGTGTGTGTGTGTGTGTGTGTGTGTGTGTGTGTGTGTGTGTGTGTGTGTGTGTGTGTGTGTGTGTGTGTGTGTGTGTGTGTGTGTGAGTGAGTGA
>NW_011352993.1:0-3946 GCF_000735185.1 Notothenia coriiceps
TCTAGACTCATGATAGATGAAAGTCGAGTTCATCGTTCTAGACTCATGACAGATGAAAATGCGAGTTCATCGTTGTCTGACTCATGTAAAACATAAAAAAAAAAAAAAAAAAAAAGATGAAAATGAGTTCTGTTCTTAGGACTCATCCAAGATGGAAAATGAGGTGTCTAGACTCAATTGAAGAATGAAAACGAGGTTTCATGTCTCTCAGACTCATCGAAGATGAAAATGGAGGTTCTTGTATCTAGAGACTCTTGAAAGATGAAAATCGAGTTATGTCTAGACTCTGAAGATGAAAATGAGTTTCAGTTCTAGACTCATGAAGATGAAAATGAGTTCTTGTTTACTACGACCTATGAATGAAAATGACGTGTGTTCTAGGACTCATGAAGATCGAACATCTTGTTCTTGAGTAAAAGTAGAAGTACTCAGGTCTTGTACTTGAGTAAAAGTAGAAGTACTCAGATCTTGTCCTTGAGTAAAAGTAGAAGTACTCAGGTCTTGTTCTTGAGTAAAAGTAGAAGTACTCAGATCTTGTTCTTGAGTAAAAGTAGAAGTACTCAGATCTTGTTCTTTAGTAAAAGTAGAAGTACCAGAGTGTAGGAATACTCTGTTACAGTAAAAGTCCTGCATTCAAAATGTTCCTCAAGTGAAAGTAGAAAAGTATTATCATCAAAATATAGTGAAAGTAGCGACAGTAAAAGTAGTCATTGTGCAGATTGGTCCATTTCAGAATAATATATATGATATGTTTTATAATGATTGATCATGAAAGTGTTCTCAAAGCTGGTAAAGGTGCAGCTAGTTTGAATGACTTTGTATACTGCAGGGTAGCTTGTGGATTCACTCCAGGTGTGACTAAGTACTTCTCATTGTTCACAGATATTAATAACGCTGTTGTGTTTTTGGTGAGATTTGAGTAACCCACACTTTCTGCATCAGAGTGAAACTGACTCACTCTCCAGGGAGCGGAGGAAACATTTCTGAGTCTCGTCTTCACTTCTCATATCTTTCTGCACTGCTTGGTTTTAGACTTAGAGTATTTATAAGGAATTATATTTAAACACTAACTCTTGGAGATATTAAGGTCGTGAAGCAGAGTTTTATTTGGGTCGGACTGAAGGAAGTTCCTTTTAATCCGTGCACAGTCTTATTATAATTCCTTTAATCATAGCGAGACGCAAAGTGTGTGAGACTTCTTTAAAATACTCTATATGTTTCCCTGTTTGATCAACTCATACCCACTGCGATTATTACTGATGTGTTTATACACACACAACACACTTTCATCACCTCTAATTAGGAGCAGATTAAAAAACACAAAGCTCTTGAATGAAAGTTTGCGGTTTGAAACTGAACTGAGATTTTTTCAGGGAGGATTTTCTGAGCAGCTGTTGGAAGACAAACGGAAACTGACAAGTCATTAAAGGTGTTAGTTTTGGTTTACAACACACCCATGTGGTTCTGCTTTGAGACAAACAGAGAGAACAGCAGGTGCAGAGTATGGTACTCGTGGTGTTAGTATTTTAAGTCAAATTCAAATATTTAAAAGTTTTGTTGTTATGTGCCCAATACCTACAGTGTAAACATAGCAATTACAAAGTCCCATGCTCCTCCAACAATGCATATATAGGACATCAAACAAATAAAACCAATATCATGAGAGAAATAACAGAATAGTGTGAGAGAATGTTTTGAGATGTGTAAATACAAATACAATAGAAATAGTGTAAGAACAGTCTAGAGACACGTAAATGGAATATGATATATAAATAATGAGTCTGGTGGTTTTGACAAGTCCCCGGTCCTTCCAACAATGCTATATTAAAATACTGCCTATTGTAATTATATGTGTGAGCTGTAAACAGATGAAGGTATGAAGGCACTGACATATAATGTTGTACGATGCAGGAACAGGTATTTCACGAAATGCAAACATGTTACGATTAGCGGTAGACGATGGATGTTCAAACATGTGTCATCATAATATCAGGCATGCAAAGGAACTGTGTCAAACACTAAACTCTAGACACATTGATGATACATCTCAATATGCATTTTTTAATATTTATATGATTGTTCACGCGGTCGAAATCTCAGAGAAACAGAGGAAGGAAAAGACCATAAAAGCTCATCACACCTCTACCAGACCTTCGGAAACCTGCACACTCAGAATAAACTCTGCAGGTGTTCACGCAAATTCAGAGAAGCAACAGAAAGGAAGCCAGCTCTCATGAGTGAAAACAAGAAAAACGCAACGGGCAAATCGTGAATAAATCAGCGAGGGTGCAACAACGAATCACTAAATACCCCAAAAAACTAAAATCACGATTTCCGTATTTCAAATTTCAAGGCATTGCTTTTCGCTGTGATTCCATTTGAAAGAAAAAAATGGGCTGAATACTTTTTTAAAGGCACTGTTACACACACACACACACACACACACACACACACACACACACACACACACACACACACACACACACACACACACACACACACACACACACACACACACACACACACACACACACACACACACACACACCATGTATAAATCACTTCAGGGGACATTACATTGACTTACATGCATTTCCTGGAGACTTATCCTAACCTTAACCATAACCAACACATGCCCAACCCTAAACCTAACCCTAACCAAGTCTTCACCCTAAAATTAATTATTCCCCTCATAGGGACCTCCATTTTGTCCCCATAAGGGAGGCGAGTCCCCACATGTGACTGTGTAAATAGATTTAGGTCCCCAAAGGGTAGTAATGCTAGGACACAACAGACACACACAACACACACACAACACACACACCACACACACACACACACACAACACACACAACCACACAAACACACAACACCACACACACACACACACACAGACACACAACACACACAGGCAACACTGCCCAATGTTCTAGACACAGAGTCGGTAGTTGACTCACACTAGCCTCACTAACTGAAGCGCAGCCACTATCAGACTCTTCACGCTGTCAGAAACAGATCATTTTTTTCCTCAAGCAAGCCTCATCATAACAGCAGACCAGATCCCTGTGTAGGCATGGGAGGAGCCTGCTCGAGATATCATGAGAGCACACAGATAGCTGAACATAGGACAGATATAAAGCAGTGGGAGAGGGAAAATGCACTTTTGTTCGTTTGCTTATAGGATTTCAAGCAAGGCTTACGGAGGACACAGTGATGGAGGTCTGGGTGACTCCAGTACTTTCCAGAACAGGAGTCAATTGCTCATCAGGTTTACTGCAAAAATAAGTGATTTTAGAGAGCTGGAAAGCCAAGTTGCAGAAACTAAGTGCAAGATATTATTGGATTTGTTATACGTTTCGCTGCAATTCTGTTTTATATCCAAGTGTTTCTCTTTCTTACGGTCAGGTGTCTCTCGGGTCAGGGATTTAAAGGGTGCTTTTCTTTCTGTTACTAATGGAGCTGCTGTGAACTGTGATGTGACATGAAATTGTTATCCTTTTACAAAACAACACCAACAGACAATGCAGTTGTTAATGCAAATATGAGATGCTTACAAATGTAAGATAAAGACAAATTGTAAAGAAGAGCAACAAACGAAACTCGATAAGGAGCAGAACTTGAGATTAAAAAGAACCCAAAATAATATCATAAAGTAGGTTTTTATGAAAGTAACGAAGGATGGTATAGAGTTCACATGTCTGAAAGGGTGTGTGATAGGACGAGCAGGTGGCTGTTCCATCAGTGTGTGACAGCATTGTGTGGTGTGTGTGTGTGTTGTGTGTGTGTGTGTGTGTGTGTGTGTGTGTTTGCGTGGTGCGTGTGTGCGTCAGGGTTCAGTGGAGCAGAGAGGCTGATGTGCTGCTGACTCACACACATATTTTATGTGTAAAACAATGAACTAAATCATTTCCCTGCTGTTTGTCATCTAAAGGAAAATCAATGCATG
>NW_011352993.1:3959-4475 GCF_000735185.1 Notothenia coriiceps
AGTAAAAGTAGAAGTACTCAGATCTTGTACTTGAGTAAAAGTAGAAGTACTCAGATCTTGTACTTGAGTAAAAGTAGAAGTACTCAGATCTTGTCCTTGAGTAAAAGTAGAAGTACTCAGATCTTGTTCTTGAGTAAAAGTAGAAGTCCTCAGAGTGTGTACTTGAGTAAAAGTAGAAGTACTCAGATCTTGTCCTTGAGTAAAAGTAGAAGTACTCAGATCTTGTTCTTGAGTAAAAGTAGAAGTCCCAGAGTGTAGGAATACTCTGTTTCAGTAAAAGTCCTGCATTCAAAATGTTCCTCAAGTAAAAGTAGAAAAGTATTCTCATCAAAATATAGTGAAAGTAGCGACAGTAAAAGAAGTCATTGTGCAGATTGGTCCGTTTCAGAATAATATATATGATATGTTTTATAATGATTGATCATGAAAGTGTTCTCAAAGCTGGTAAAGGTGCAGCTAGTTTGAATGACTTTGTATACTGCAGGGTAGCTTGTGGATTCACTCCAGGTGGAACTA
>NW_011352994.1:0-1427 GCF_000735185.1 Notothenia coriiceps
TGTGTGTGTGTGTGTGTGTGTGTGTGTGTGTGTGTGTGTGTGTGTGTGTGTGTGTGTGTGTGTGTGTGTGTGTGTGTGTGTGTGTGTGTGTGTGTGTGTGTATTTTGGGATCATTCTGCTTGTTTCTGAGTGTTTAGAGGTGTAAATTTGGCTTTGCACAGCATCCTGCTCACATGTCCTATTGATTCTTAGTTTATATTTACATTCGGGGGCTACAGATCGATGTGGAGTCATCGGATCACGCTGCCGCATCACAGGGTCGAGTCCGGGTCATCACAAAATATCATAGAATTTGATTTTGTGGTGGGTGTGTTTTTTATGTCCATAAAGCCGTCAGTCACGTGCCTGCTGAGAAAACATAAGGGAGGATTGCTGACATGCTGCAGGGTTGTGGTCTAAACTTTCAGTCCATTATCTTCTCTTAGTTGTACCACTCTAACCTCTGAATGCTGACTCAGCAACACGGCTGATAAACACACAGGGAGGAGTACGGTATGATGTTGCATAAATCTGAGCTGGTTTTAGCAACCCTGAACTTCTGGAGTCAGAAAGTTTGAGATGTTGAGGCTTAAAAGGGACAGTTTCCACATCACTTGATTGAACAATAGTAAGGTCTCCATCGTAACAGTTAGCACATTTTTACAGAATTTCTAGAAGATCGGGAAATCAAAATGTAGATAATTGGTGTTGCTGTGAAGTACTGTTTTGTGATTATTAAGATATGGTTAACTGAGATAAGCAGAAGTTTACTCCACTCAGAAAACCATTATATCATTGTAGAAGAATAGGGGGCAACAAGATGAAAACAACTTATCATTTTACCACTCCTTGTCTCAAAATAAACAGTTTTTACAATGTTTTTGTGTTGTGACGACTAAAATAAGGTCTGTGGTTAGCAAAAGTGCCAGTAAATACCCCACTGGTGGATTTTAAATCAGAGGTTGCTAACAAGTGTCTAAATGAGACGACTAAACATCATCACGCCCAACATTAGCCACATTTAGCTTAGCGGTGGTGACGTGAAGTCATGTGACCGTGCTGTAGTTCCTTTATAGCCCAACATTAGCCACCTTTAGCTTAGCGGTGGTGACGTGAAGTCATGTGACCGTGCTGTAGTTCCTTTATAGCCCAACATTAGCAACCTTTAGCTTAGCGGTGGTGACGTGAAGTCATGTGACCGTGCTGTAGTTCCTTTATAGCCCAACTTTAGCTTAGCGGTGGTGACGTGAAGTCATGTGACCGTGCTGTAGTTCCTTTATAGCCCAACATTAGCCACCTTTAGCTTAGCGGTGGTGACGTGAAGTCATGTGACCGTGCTGTAGTTCATTTATAGTCCAACATTAGCCACCTTTAGCTTAGCGGTGGTGACGTGAAGTCATGTGACCGTACTCTAGTTCCTTTATAGCCCAATGTTAGCTTTGTACTTC
>NW_011352995.1:0-15146 GCF_000735185.1 Notothenia coriiceps
GTATGTAGTACTATTATGTAGCAATGTTTACAAATTGGCTAATAACATGATATTTTTATTTTACTTGTAAAAAATAAATATGAGGTTGTACATGACTGCTTGACAGAATCATAGACCTCTTATATATTTCCTCACATGTGTAGTCGTTTATTTTCCCAAGCATACATTGAACTTGCATACACAGAAAAAATAAAAGCCAAGCTGTTTTTGACTGCTTGAAAGAGTTTAATGGTATCTTTAAAAGTGTACCATATCTGTAGCGACTAAAAGTATTATATGAAAGCAAAGCTGCAATAGGCAGTTGGGTCAATATTTACTTACTGGTGTAGTGGGCCATCAACTGCTCTGTGTTGTTGATTGTATTGAAGATACGCTATTCTCAGTGTCCAAACACTGAGACAGCCTTCTCTAAAGCCTGGGTGGCTAATAATGCACCTTGGTTTCTCGTCGGTGTCTTCTATCTGGTCAGTAGGTTGCAAACTGTCTATTTGTTCCATCACCTGCCAGATCTCTCTGCAGCATACACATTCATCTGCAGTGGGCATGCTTTCACAGCATTGACATGTACACCTGAATATTGTACATAACATAAAAACAAAAACAATATCTGCCGGACGTGTGAGGAACAGATGACAAATTAAGATCGACATTTAGTGCAGGTCAAATTAAATAAAACAGAATTTACCATTCAGTATTGCCGACTCGAGTCTCGCCGGCTGCGGAATCCGCTTCTCTTTCACAAGTTTCTGCCTCGTTGTGAGATTGCCGGGCAGGAGGCTCGTACTGATAAGGCAAGATGCCTTGAAGTGAAAGGCTAGCTGGTTCACTCTCTACTTCTGTAACTGAATCCAGATAACCCACCGGATCTGAGCTTGAATGATCGCTGTCGCTGTCGCTGTCTGAAGTTGTCGCGTTGCTTGCCATTTGGACTGATTTGATCAAATGGCAATGTTTGCCACGTGTGACGTCACCGCTCGTTCGGGAGTGATCGGGGGCGTACTCGGCAAACTTCGGAACCAACATCGGTTTTTAACGTATATGTCATTTAATTATGACCAAACTTTAAACGTTTTTATTTATTTTTATTCTGGTGATATCTAAACTACATGTTAAAAAACACCTGTGTTAGATGCATTACATGGCCTTTAAATGTTTCCATCTAAAGCAGACTTCTGCTGGGACTTAGTCGCATGTGTTGTGCTTAGCTCTAAAAACTGTCAGTGTGCTGCCTAAAGGCTTTTAGTCACACTGGTGTGTCTAATGTAGGGTTAATTTCCCCAAGGCCAATTTGTTTACAAAACAACAGTAGCCATCTTTTAAGCTTCTTACCCTTTTGACCTAATTCCTCACAGTAAAATATGAAAAAACTGAAGCGTGTACAATCCAATATTGAAATTTGAAACAAACACAGAACACATAAAGGGCTGCTTCTCTGCTCAGTTTGGGTTGAAATTACATCCATTTGATGCTTCTGGCCACAATTTAATCACGGACAGTTTGTGTTCAACATGCTCTACAATGAGTGCTTTTCATTCAGCTAATTATTCTTCCTTGTATCTTCGCTCCTAAGGGGAAGAAACTGGGTAAACAGCCTAGAAAAGCCTGTATGGTAGTGGCCAAATCCTTAAAAAGCCAACATGTTTCGACGGCTGTAGGTCTTCGTCAGGGCTAAAAACGATTGATATAAACAAATCTGGGCTAAAAGTGTCTTTCCGTCTCTGGATAATCCACATGACAAATCTCTGTAGCCAGTAGCTCCAATGAAAACTGTTCAAAGTCATTTGCCACTGTAATGTGCTACTGTTCAGAAGGGCAGCTTTGTGTCAGACCATGAAGAACCTCTCCAACCTCAAGGGTTTTTTCCACTGAAGGTTTTTAACGGTTGCTCTGATCAACCGGAAGTTTGTTCCTACACAGAAGTCAGCAGCCGTTTTCAAATAATTCTCCTCACTATATTTCTAAATACGTTTGTTCAAGCTTCAAATGAAAATGATGGAGAAACTGAACATACTGAGGTCAAATGGGTCAAAATAATCTTAGCTGCAGTAGTGGTTTGAGAAGATTCAATTGATGTTTGGATACTACTACACTTGTTTGACATGACTGGTTGTCAAAGTGGAGATCCACTGTAAGAAATTACAAACTACAATTTATGTTAACTAAAATTATTCAGACAAACTGCAAAACAAGGATAAAAAAAGTATTATATAAAAAATGTTGTCTTCTTCTCCTTCTGTCAAAGTCAAAAACAATATATTATATTTGATCTAATACAGCAGGGATTGTGTATGCGGCCCGTTCTGTTTATATTTAATAGGCTCTGATCTTAACCTGATGGTTTAAGCACTGCCGTCTACAAGTGAAGCAGACAGGAACCAACAAGGGGAGGAAATATCGGCTACCGCTGTCCCCAACAAGACTTATGTGGAAAATACTGAATGGGATAAGGGTATTGATTTTTATCTACCTCAGTGAAACCATAACAGCCCACAGGGAGCACTCGAGCACAGGAAACAAACAACACGTATTGTTGCTTACTTTTAATCATTTGTCCTTTGTTCAATTGCTTTTAAAAGATTGCAAGAATAAAAAGCAGAACAGAAGAAAAATGCTGGCAGCTAGTTTCCAGCAGTGTAAAAAAAGGTTTGTATTAGCAACTTAAAAACAAATGTTAGTGCTTCCTGATGTGAGTCAGCCTGTGTATTTCCCTGCTTTTCACCCGAGGCAAACATCAACCCAATCGCATTAGGTGTAATCACTATTACTCACCAGCTTTCTGTACATCTTTTGTACTGAGGTAGAGTCATAACACAAAGTCGTCAAAGTCATCCCGAGGCAATGCAATCCTGAGTGACTTTTAAAAAACTCCAAATTAAATGTCAACGCTTTTCCTTCAGTTACCCTCCAGAACATTGCATCATTTTAAGATCTGATACCCGTCATGGAAGACAAAAACATTTATAAACGCCTTTCAAAATCATCTGCTATAACAGAGTCAACACACAAGCTTCCGTACAGAGTATGTAAGAATGTGTCTTATATTCACACACACTCACACACCTGTAGTTGCGCGAGGTGCTGAGGATTAGGGTTCAGTGTCTGGCTCCAAGGACACTTTGACATGCGGAGAAGAGAAGAGGAGCCGAGGATCAGCCAACCATGCAATTATTGGACGACCTGCAGCACCTTCTTCCGACTAACTGACTTCTTGGGTTGACTTCCTCCATCTGCAGCCTTCTTACTATACAGCAACATCACATGCCCTACAACCTTCCCTGACATGATTGACACCCTACAAGGATTATGCTGCGACTTCCATTATATGTTTAAAAACCATGAAAAAAAAGATGGATCAACTCATCAAGTCAACGCTAATATCATGTTCCCTTTTTTTACTTGTTTTGGAGTGCAGAACATATTGAGAGTTTATAGGACAATCATTTCAACAGAACAAATACAAAAATGATCTCACTCCCTCAAAAGTAGTTACAGCCAAAGACTACTTGAATGCAAACACAGATGTTAAGATATATAAATAAATAGCCGTACTGTTGTTGAAATCATTTGGGATATCAAAGGCAATCTATGTAAAATGTTCTAAAATAAATGTGATCCACATCAAAGTGCAACAAGGAGTAATTCAACAGCATTAAATCTAACACTTTGCCACAAAGTAAGGGTAAATGACTGAGGACTCTCGCAGTAGAAGGTTTATTAAAAGGGTAAACTCATTATCCCGGTAAAACTGAGACTATTTCCAGGAACCCTTGTCAAAAGAGGGAGAACAGCAAACGTGTTTGTTAACATCGTAGACGTGAATCCTAATGCGTATGTAATATTTCATGTTCGAATTACTAGAGCAAAAACCCTTTGTCAGTTATGTACAACTAACCTTTCTGGACAAGGTCTAAAACCAGCACGCAATCCCTATTAGTGGCTAAATCCTTATCTCATATATCCGTAAAGATGAACCAGTGGCATGCTTGCTTGTTTGCAATATCAACAGCTACAGACTATTTGTCAGAAGAAAGTGACATCAATTCAAATAAGATAACTAAATAAAACACAAAATATGTTGACTAACCTCTTGTCATTCTATGCCTCTAGCTTTGTCTTTGACTAAAACAATTGCCTTATTGTAAGTAATTAACTGGAGAAATTTCTAGCTGATATCTTTAAGTAAAAAAAAATTACCCTATTCACCTGGGGTGTCTCGCTTTAAGCGCCTGCTAAAAAACGATTTAAAATCAGTACAGCATAAAACCTTAAGCAGACCAATCACATTTTAAAGTGTTGATTTATCTCGGCATTCCCATGCTTTATCACTGCAGTTCTAAAAAAACAAGTAGTGGCGCTCTCCATGGAACTGATCCTGAACATCGCTTGAATGCAAAGACGCTCTCCATGGTGCTGAATCGGCACCGTATATATTATAAATTCCACCTCGTAAACAATCTGAATTGGTCAAAAATGATTTCTTTAGACTATTGTTGCTTCTAAAGTCGCATACATATATGTGTTCATATTTTAGATTCCGAAAATTGAGTTGAAAACGAGAAGACGTCACAAAACAAATGTGGGGCACAAGTGTCTATCAGGATCCAAGTTTGGGATGCAATACATGAGGAGTATTATCATCCATATTTGCTAACCTGTATCTGGAAAATGCCGCGTGGACCGTCCACTGTGCTGGGCGAGTTGTCGAACACTCGGTCCCGGTACAAAGACCACAGCCCAACGTTGGAGAGGAAAAGTAGAGCCGCTATGAGCAGTCCAGCGAACTGCAGCAGCCTCTTCTCCTTCCGCCTCATCTCTCCGGGAGAAAGCGTGTGAAGCACCGGCGGTGGAAACTAGCAAGCCCCGACTGCCTGCTTCCCGAGTGGAGACAACTTTCCCACAAAGTCTGACTGACTGGAGTACGCACTGCTTTCAAGCTACTCTAAATACCCTCAAGGACGCAACTTCCTGTCAGAACTTTCACAATAAAAGCCCCTAAGACTCATCAATTGGCGAATTCAAATACAATAGTCAAAGTAGTAGTCTTTGTGTTCCCTGTAAAAACAATGCATATGGAAAATGGTAAAATACCAGTATAACCAGTGACACTTTGGTGGTTGCAAATCCAGTTTCACAATTAAAGAGACGTTTCAAATCTCACAACACGCTCATTAAATGCATTCATAAATGCATAGAAATTGTCAACCAAATACAATCAACCAAAGTTCACCAGGATTATGATAGTCAGTCAAGGTAGTTCTAATATCAAAATATTATTATCAAATAATAGGTTAAAAAGATAGAAAAATAACAAAAATGGCCCCAGGTAAGAATGGAAAAAGTAAAACAGTGCAGCTAAGGACAGCTGTCACTGTTATGCTATGTCAAGAGCTTTTTTAATAACTATTTTAATAAAGAGTTCTAGTCTGTAGCATAATGCAGGTGCCAGAACAATCCGACTGAAATATATTTTTAAACACATTTTTATTTATGTTTATTTCATGATATCCTATCCTAAATGTTATATATTTCTATACATTCGACTCCCCTTTATTTAGAAGTATGTTGGTTTAAGTTGTCCTGCAGAGCGACTTCCCGATTCCCCTCTGCTGGGAATGACATCAATCATTGTTTTATTTTGAAGGCACAGCACTTAACATCCTGTGGTTTTCGGATTCTCTTCATCAAGCTTGATTCGATGTATTATTTAGAAGAACACTGACGGTTACTCACTGGACCACATGTTGAACAAACTTTGTTGAATTTAGTGTTTGCTTAACCTGAAAATCCGACGCATGTGTCCCAGCTGTGATAGCAAACATATAAACACATTGCGATGCTAATTAGGTAAAGATGAAAAACAAATCAGGTAGATAAATATTCAGGTTCTTCACTCCCTGATTATATGTACTGTATATAATAATATCTAATGTTATATGATTATATGTTCATTTGGAAAGAAAATAAAACTAGTCATTGTGAATGCGGCAGGTGTTACACAAGAGTGAAACAAAGATGAAGAAGAAAAGGAGGAACAGTATCGGTCTCCAGGTTTCTGGCCTCCGGCGGTTCTTCCTGCTTCTTCTTCTTCTGTATATCTAATCATCTCAGAGGAGCACACGTGTCATGGCAAAAATCTCCTTCATTCTGGCCCAGTAATACCTTCAGGATTATTACTGCTGACCTTTTTTCTTTGGTGTCATTATATACCAGGAGTTGGCAACCCGCGGCCCACGGGCCGCATGCGGCCCTTTAAACCCTCTGCTCTGGCTCCCTTGAGCCAGAGTCCTGCACGGGTCTGATTTTCAAGACCCGCTCCCGCCCCGCACCCGCGACGTGCAATACCGAACCCGCCCCGCTACCCGCACATATTGCCAATTAGTTCCGCAACCCGACCCGACCCGCCGGCACAAGATCCGCAACCCGACCCGAACCCGCATATATATAAGCAGTGAAAACGTGCAATTATTAACACACGCAGTTGCATATTTGGCTCAAAAAGCCTGGGATGTTGGTTATTTTCTGCATCTAGGATGACACCAAAAGCCTCCCAGACGTTGGATTTCGCTCCTGAGGAAGAGTTATTGAAAATGCTGTATTCTCCGCTAGAGAGCTTCACCTCAGCCATTCAGAATGTGGCGCGCTCAGCAGCAGATTGATGCGCTGCAGAGGTTATGATTATGCTCGGTCCCGCGGGGGAGAGGTCTGAGGATTTAAACATTAAACTAAATTATTATTATTTAAATATATTTAGTATGCAACACCCGCGACCCGACCCGCATCATCTTTGTTTTACCCAGAACCGAACACGGAAAAAAGCGTTTGAAAAAATACCACCCGCAAATCACCTTTTTTGCGGGTCACCCGTCGGGTACCCGCCCCGATGCACGGACTCTCCCTTGAGCTTAGACAAAAATAAGAAGGAATAAAATAAAAGTATTTGTAGGACTATTTATATTTTGTTGCATGGTTGAAAATGTTTCGTATCTTGTATTTTGAGGTGATACTGTGACACATAAATAAAAAACAAAACGGTTTTAATTAGGTCAACTAAAATATGCGTCACATCCTGCTACGGTCCCGTGCGAGCGCCTTTTCCTGCGGGTGAATAACCTGACCCCCGGCTTGATGAGCGAACTATGGATAAATCAAAGAAAAGTACCGGAGGAACACAGGATTTAATTCTGTGTGGACAGAGTTATATGCTTTCAAAGCAAACGATGCTGGTTTACCGGTATGTTTGATATGTAGAGAGAAGTTGTCAAAGGTGCTGCAGCCTTTACGCATCGAGGAACAACACGGGAGAGGAAGACAGCTGACGATCTTCAGTCATAATTCAATGGGGTATGTAATTTATTTCAGAAAACACTTTTTGTTATATTCCATGGAATGCTCTTAACGTCCCGATAGCAATGAATATATTAAATGCTTTGACAATAAATACATTCAAAAATTAATCTCTGGAAGCCGTAGCGCTGTAAAAAGCACGACCAATCATTTTAGCCGGCCCGGCTAAAATAACTGGATGGCTTAACTGCCTGTCAGCCTTCGATCTGTGCACAAACTTATCTCGTGGCCTCATTGATGATGCACGTTCGTGTATGTTGGAGGAGGGACTCTGTAAGAAAGTCTGAAGGAAGAGGCATATTTTTTCCGGTTGTGTATTTTCAAATTCGAGCGCACTCAAGCTGGTTTCTCCATTCTTACCTACCCTACCTTTAACTCTTTTTAGGGTGCAGCTATATGTTTTATTTATTTCAAAGTGGACCTATTTTAACATTTTTTTTCCTTCAAATGTGCAGAGGACTCCCCAAGTGCTGTGTTTAATTTATTTTAAGTTAGGCCTGTGTATTATTTTTTTATTCTCCTTATAGGAGTTCTTTGTTTCTTATTAGAGGTTAACAGTTTTATATAATGTTGTAAATAGCCTAATAAATGCAAAAAAAACTGTAGTTTTTGTCTGACATAACAATAAATACAACTTTATGAGCTATGAAATATGTTTTGCGGCTCCAGACAAAAAAAATTTGGGGGAAAAGGAGCAAAATGGCTCTTTTGGTCAAAAAGGTTGCAGACCCCTGTTATATACCATCCAGGTAGCCAATGATTTCCATTCTGAAGAGACATTAAACCGTTATGAATCAGGGGATCCACCTTAGTGAGCATCATGCTTTAGGGGTTGAAGCATTGCAAAAGAATGTGCACCAGTCTCTCATATTAATACCTGCCTTTCTATATTACACTCCAGCAAAAGACACCTTTCTAAAGGAAATGTGTAATCCATTGAATTAAATTACTCTAAATGAATGTGTTGATATGATTGCTTATATGTAATGTAGTTGCTATGTATGCACCATTGTACATTTCCCCTTTGTGAGACGAATAAAGGAATTCTGATTCCCATCACAATTAGTGTTGCATTCTCTCATTTAAACTCTCTTTCACACACACACTCAATGTATCTTTATCAAATGTGTTTTGCTGTTAAATGTCGTATCTGTTTTGCTGGTGTTCCTCTGAAGAGTCTTTAGGAAATGGTTCTGTTTATTTGACCTGTAGGATCACACAGCTCAGCTCATTGAGACAGAATGATGCTTCAGTAATTGCTTATCGGGGAAGTCACGGCACGGCCCTTTATGAATGAGCTCTGCTAATGGCTTTCAGCACAGAAGAGTCAATCAGTGATATGCCATCAAAGGATATTAATACCGGCATTTCCTCTGCTTTGATGCTTTCCGAATTACCTGGACTTTTTTTCCCCTCGCAACCTCTATCAAATCCACACTGAGCCTGTGACACGGGCATGAGGAGTTATAGAGTGTAAATCCCCCTCCACATGCAGGGGTTGCAGGGTTCATCCATAATTCATTTGGGAAGACGCTGAACAGATTGAATTGTCACAACTCAGGCTGGTACAGATGGAGGGAGCAGGAGAGGAATGAGCTCTCTCTCTCTCCCTCCAGAGCGGGAATAGAACGAGCAGGATTAGCAGGGAGTGAGACTCTAACACATCCTGGGTTCAAGTCCACTCTGTAAAACAATGTGGCTAATCTTCAGTTAACCCACACTTATTCTTTCTACACATGACTGTCAAATACAAGGGTTAGTGGAGATTAGGTAGATGCTTGACTGGTTTAGAAATGGGGATTTGTTCATTGTGTGTGTCAGAGGTTACAGCAAATTGAATGCCACATGAAACAATAACGAATCAATGGGTAGCTTGACTTCAAGAAGACGGGCCGTGCTATCAGTGACAGTCAGACTATGCAGCAAAGTGAGTGAAAATCACTGTTGCAAAGTTTTATATAAGTCAATTGAGCTAAGCTAAAATCAAGGAAACTTTGGGCACGATGATGCAGCAGTTTTGGGCTGGAGGACAATCACATGGAAACGCAAAACTTAACATGCAGCGAAGACAGAGTGTGAAAAAACATTGACATTGCAGTAATTATCCTGATTGCTGATCATCTGTTTATCTCTGACACAAGTGCTGATGATATTGTAACACATATGGCAAATAGTCTGTTGTCTCTCATGAGCCCAAAGCTTCCTTGCATGTTTGTGATGAGTATTTCATTTACATTTTACAATCAAAATGTATTGCAAATGTGAACCTGATTTTGAGAAAATCAGAAAGAGAAAATGCAATTCAATGCTTGTTTCTATACATTACCCTCTTAAAGATATGCAGTATGTGGAGTGCATTTTCCATTTGAAAAAAACAAGATGACATATTTTAAAGTCAACCTACCAAGCTAAAACTTTTCAACATGAACCTTGAAATACAGTATATGTAGTTGTCACATGCCTCGTGTTCATAATTAATAATTTATACACAAAATCTATTTGAATGTAATTTGTCACATACTGCTTGTATCCATACACCAAACATTTCCACTAAAACCAAGTGTTACAACTTTTTGAAACACTTTTATTTTCTGCACTTTCCATGCAAGAATGCAGATTAAAACAGGTGAAAAGAAACACAAGATATGGGTTTGATCAATAAAGAAGTTATGGATAAAATGTTTGATACAACAGAAACATTTCCTTTACTTTGTTTACAGTGTAATGCAATTGTCTCTTGAAAAAAAACATGTTTCTGGTGTTTTTGTCATGCTCACTCTCCATTATTTTTACACAAATACAGACCCTTTGAATAACAACACCCATGTTAAATACAATTGGGGCTAATCATTAAAATGTGTAAATATAATGTACAAATATTTTTCTCATTCTGTTTTCCCTGTATGATAGAGGGTCTGTGTCAGGAAGCTGGCAAGTTATTATAGAGTGTAGAATCACAATTTTGTACGAGCATGACTATAAACATTCAGACGTGTTTACCGGCTATAGACGCAGCAAATATATTCAACACAAAAATACATTTACATACGGTTTGCATAATTAGAAGAAGCCCATAAAACATGTTTATGTAATGGCTTTGTGTGTCATATCATTGTAAAACCTCATCAACTAAATATTGCCGTTAACCTGTGCCATGAACATGCTATTTTCCGTTCCTACGTCAGTGTTTTTAATTGAGCTAAACAGCGATTAATTGAGCATTACTGCTGGCATGATTTTCTTGGACACAAAACAGATAAATGTGGGCAATTATTTCTGCCCCAGCAGCTTTTCCCAATCTATCTCACCTTTCTGTTTGTGTGAAACTGAAATGATCCCTGTGGGTTTGTTTTGGCTTGCAGCATGTAATGACTGTAATATGCACTATCTGTGGGGATTTGATAAGAGTGGTGATCAATACTATCATACATCTTTAAAAACTGCTCAAGGTGAAGCTTCCCATCCTCACTACTCAGCCTGCAAGTCTTTTCCATACAGCCCTATGAGACTCAAAAAATGAAAACAGAAGCCACACAATCTCCTTTCTAACATGAAGAGCTTGAAAGTTAACATACGACACGTACACAGAAACATAAAAGGACCTTTTACTCAGAGGGACAGAGACGCAGGATGAAGGTCCACTTCCTGGATGGAAAATGATTCAGCAACTATTATGATAATTGAATAATTAAATAATTGTCCAGCAAATGTGACTAATATTCTCTAGTTGAAGCCTAGTTTATCATGCACGTTTTTTTGTATTGTTACCTGACTGTCTTTGAATTTGGACTGATGGCTGAAAAAACAAGACATTAATTTGGGCTTTAAGAAATTGTCAAAGCCTGAAAATCACAGCTGAGGCCGGCTTTTAGTCATTAGCCATGTTTGTGGGATGTCTGCAGGTACAACAAACTATAAGTTAGGTAAATGCGGGATGTTCTTTGATGCGTATATAATATTATTTGATTGTAGTACAATTAACTTTTTCATTTCTGGCCAATCAAACACTTTTTTAATAATGTGTAAAATTGAAAATGTGTGAGATTATAATCTTGATCAGTACCAAAAAAAAAGGAAACACCATGAACTGTAAAAATACATCATTTTGTTTTTTCTTTCATCATTTTGCCAAAGACTATCATCATACTTGTAATGTCATCATGGCTAGCTATCTGCTCTCAGAAGTGTAGTTATCTATCTTATGGAACTTTTGCCCATTGACGCTTAAATCTTCTGCCTACACCAGCTTTATTAAGCAACAGCACTTGCAGGATGTGCTACAGGTTATTATTTCCTTCCACCCTGGGACTTGTGTAAGTCTTCCATCACACAACGTTATGTTTTAATGAATGTAATACTGCAGCTAAGAACATTTCAAATGTGCATTTCATCACTTATATAGCCTATATGGCTGGACAAACAACATCCCATAATGAATCTCCTGGGCTGCCTTTGCTTTCTTGGTGCTGAAGATGCTAAAGGAACACTGTCTACACAATTGATGTGTGAAAGTGCCCTCTCTTAACGCCAGGAAAGGTCAAGAAGGGGCAATTCACCAGAGAAATTACAGTAGCACATGCAAAGACCGAGAGAAATAATATCAGGCATGACTGCTGAGTGGAACGGTGGAACTGAAGCAGAATTGTTTTATGGTCGCACTTTACTACCTCATCGGATGCTTTCTATATAATTGCTCAGCTTTTCCAGCTAAATCTATAACAGAGCAATCTGTCATGTCGCACAGGAGAGTTTAGGAAGGAAATTAATCCCAAGGAGGAAGCTATAAAAGCTCTACATGCTGTAAACAGACTACTTAGTGCGAGACTGGCTGTCTCTTCCTACCTATTTCAAACTTGCTAAAGTTGAAAGTCAGCCAACATTGACGCTTTCTGGAGCAGCCTCCGGTATTTTGCAGCCTTTATCTATAATCTAGACAAGGGAATAACAAATACAGGCTGTTAAATGAACATTTGTGCAGACACTAGAAAAGACATGCCCTAAAAGTAATAAGTAATACTTTATCCCCTCTATTTAGCATTTAATGCCACTAAATTATAATGTTCAAGTGTTCAAAAGACACTATAGCTGCAAACATATGGATGCTTTTAAGTGTTTAACAATGCATTTTTTAAGTTAAGTGATAGAAAGGTCAATCCTCAGCAGGTTTTGTGGGAAGTAAAGGACAGAATAAGACAAGGCACATTGAGGGGAAACAAAACCATGTCACTTACAACATTGTTTTGAAAAGGAATCTTACTTCGATACAACCAACGTTAATATCTAGGCCGTCTCCGATACCGAACTCCGGTGCTGATAAGGCTCCGGTGAACGGCCGTCCAATCTTTTTAGGACTAAACCCCCCAGAATCTACAGGCAAGATCAACGTGATCTGCTTAGGGGGGGCGTTTACAGCGTGGCCTCTAATACCAAACTGCCCGTCGTATCCCTATTTTAGGCACTCAAGCCACGGGTGTCCGACCGCTAGGATAGCAAAACTGAGTGTATAGTGTAGTAGGTGTTGGTGGACTGGTAGAACCCCAGTGCAGTATCAAAACTGCCCTTGGTGGGGAAACCCTGTGTCGTTGGGAGACCCCTTGGTAATTAGGGCAGTTTCAGGACCCACAATCCCTAACCCCCAATTTTGATCCCCAGTTATACCAATCAAAACAATGCAAATGTAATATCAAACACAGCCAGAGTCAAACATCAATGTCACAGCAGTGATATCACCACATCAGCAGAGCATATGTCATATTTCAACATCAATCAAAACCCACATCAACCACAGGAGCCAATATGAAACTACAGTTTGACCTTAGCAGAGTTTATATTCCCAATTTCAAATCCAAATGATCATCTAATGTCAGCCTTTTCCAAGGAAGGGTGTTCTTACCTCACTCTAAGCCCAAGCCGATACCTTCAGAGACCACGAGAGAGACCAGGAGTTGGGTCGAAATGTACAAAGTGCAAACCGATTTTATTAAGGTTTTTTTATCAAATATAGAGGATTACAAGAATCTTAAAAAATAACAAAGACACAAGGTCAAAATATAAAAGCAACAGGTTCACAAGTCAAATGTCCTAAAGGCGTCTAAAAGAGCCCAAGCCCAGGCCCAGGGCTTGGGCCTCAGAAAACTTCCCCCAAGCTCTCAAGCCTCCAAGCCTTCAAGCCTTCAAGTCTCCAAGCCTCAAAAAGCCTAAAAAGCCCCCCTTTCTCTTCACACATCATCTTTTATATTCTCTTGCCTCCCCCCTCTCTGCATCAGGTGGTTTCCCCTTTTCTATCTTTGAGAGAGAAGGAGGTCACATATGTTCAACTTTTACTCAGTGAACAATTAAAAATGTAAAGTTAAAATAAAACAGATAAAGGCATATTGTAATAATATGCAATTTTAACAAGAGGGAATATGAACATGTTTCATGAAAGCAGAACACATTGTCAATGTCACGTTTAGAATCACGTTTTTTTATTTAAACATTTAATTTCAAATATGCAAACTTTATACTTTAATTTATTAACAGAGACTTCATTCGCTGGCCCAGGAAGTTGATTCGAATCTGTGCTAAGGACGCCTGCATCCTGTGCTTCATTGTCTTCATACCCGCTGTAACCGCTCTCAAGGTGTCAAAAACCACAAACGCCTTCTCAGAATTGTGGCTGGAACTTTTACGCTGTTATTGCCCCATCTAGAATGCATAGTGCGCATAGGTCAAAAGTTCAGAATGTTCTATCTAGTGTCACATGCCTGGTCCCAAACGTCTGAAAAGACATGATGGAAACATACATCCTTTCTATTTACAGCCAATTTAGCATCTTTTTTATGGTAAGCTTAATAGAGGTAGGTGAGGTAAAGGTCAGGTCTGACACGGCCACTTAAACAGCAGAACTGTCAACAGTATCATTTAACTAGAGAATGCAATTCCTGAAGAAATTGCTAGTGGGAATGCTTTATGTGGAAAATGCGACGCTAAACTGCTATGCTGAAATGTAATGTGTAAGAAGAAAGTGAAGAATTTAGATTGAAATGATACATGAACACTGGGGGCTTGAATGTGTGATGAGAGAAGAAAAGAAAGTAAAAAGGCTTGGAAAAGCAGCAGAATATTTGAACTGCAAACTTCTGAAGTAACTTGATGGCGAATGATCTGTCGCCATGGCAACGGCATTTGACGACACCCCATAATACGCTTAGATGCGTTGATGGCTGCATCGTTGCCAAACCTGTGAAGTTTTGGGCTGTTTGGAGTATTTTCACTGAAGTTTTTTGAAAACCGTGTTTCAAGAAGAGCATTGTGTTGCCATGGCAACGTAATTTGAGGAAATCTCAAAACTGTCCCGGAGATGTCTTCACGGCTGGAATGTTAGTACACATGTGAAGTTTGAGCACTTTTTGAACATTTTCATAGGAGTTATGGCGACATCATGTTTTATGGCGAGGGATGCGTTTCCATGTAAACGGCATATGGTGAGATCTCAGATTTGGCGTAGAGCTGTTGAGGCATGGACCGGTGATATACAAGTGAAGATTGGGGGACGATTGGACCGTGTCCATTTGACTTATAGCGACATCATGTTTTATGGCGAGGGATGCGTTTCCATGGAAACGGCATATGGTGAGATCTCAGATTTGGCGTAGAGCTGTTGAGGCATTGACCGGTGATATACAAGTGAAGATTGGGGGACGATTGGACCGTGTCGATGGGACTTACAGCCGGATCGTGTTTCATGGCGAGTGGTCCGTCGCCATGGCAACGGCATTTGACGACACCCCATAATACGCTTAGATGCGTTGATGGCTGCA
>NW_011352996.1:0-2451 GCF_000735185.1 Notothenia coriiceps
AGTGAAAAATGTCTTACAAAAACGACGCCAGATGTCACTGTAGTGTATATTTCTGTATTTGTTTTTGAAAATCTAGTGTATTGATCATTTTCCACACATTTATTCACAGGTGTCTTTAACCTGGAAGTTGCTCTTTAAAGGTCCAATCAGACCAAAGTATTTCAAGCTTATACTAATACAAGTCTGATCATGTATAGCTGAGTCCATTTTTTCTTTTTCAACATATTAGGTGTTGCTGCCTCACAGCTGCTTTTGTGGCTATTGACCTGGTTCTAAAGTTTCCTTTGTAAATATAAAACAGTTTTTCATGTTATTTTAACGCTTTTATCTCCTAGACGTACAGAAAATCAGTTTTATCCGAATATTACCACCTTTTCCCAGCCCTGTTTTGTTTTGTACCTACAATGGCACTAATATGGTGTTGTGCATGAAATGAAATAAACATAAGTCTATAAGTCCCTCTCGGGAGGGCTGCCTTTAATCAGATGTAATTGTACATTTAGATCTTCTAATGATTGTCTGGCTCATGCATCCAATATAAGATCAATACTGATGCATGTGGCTCACACCAGTCTGCACATTTTATAAATTACTCGTTCTAATTGTCTTTTATGGCATATTTGAAGGGAGACCGTAAGAAAGTGTGTGTGTGTGTGTGTGTGTGTGTGTGTGTGTGTGTGTGTGTGTGTGTGTGTGTGTGTGTGTGTGTGTGTGTGTGTGTGTGTGTGTGTGTGTGTGTGTGTGTTGCCGTCACAGGTCTAATGTATGAGGCATTAAACTCATAGCCTGGAGACAGCTATAAAAGCGGGAGGGCCAAACTGATCAAAGTAAATGCCCGGGAATCTAGTTAACGTCAGCCCAACCCCTCACCGCTTTAATGAGCAGGCAGCTGGAGCGCAGCGTGACGGGCACACACCCACACACACTCACATACACCAAAACAGAAGTACACAGCTTCCAGAGGCGTGCAAACAAACAAGGGGGAGTAGAAACATCTCAAACCATACCTTCAGCTCTATAGAAACCCACACCTTTTCTACAGTTCTTTCCATTGCTCCTCTCTTCTTTATCCTCTCTTGAGACATGCAGGGACTGTTTTGAGTACTCTGGAGCCACAAATCCTCTTAACAGCAGCTTGTGATGTCAGACTCCTGCACCACCTCAGTTCTAGGAGTGCGTTCGCCCTTCAGACTGCCTTTAGTGGCCGCACTCACCCCAAAAGTCTTTATTCAGTGGCTTACAGGAAAAGGAGGCTGTAAATCTTCGGGGGTCAGATGAACTTGTACATTTGTACTGACCACAAAGGATTTGGAAGTTATGAGATCTCTGCATTCTGTTGTACCTGTGTGAAATATCACACACACTCAGTGAAAAGGCTACACTCTACACACTTTTTACACACATAACAGTGGGCTGATGGATGTCTAATGGCGCTTTTCCACTGCAGAGCCTCGCACGGCTTAGTACGGTGTGGTTAGGCCTTGGTAGGCCAGGCTCACCTTATGCTGCGTTTCCATTACAGTTTAGGAACTGGGGTAGTAACTATAGTAACGCAGTGTAGGCGGGGCGATCGGCTGTTCGGCGGGCGGAGCGACGCTGCATAAAACTGCCATGATGTCATCTTTAATGCGAACCACAAAACCAAAACATAGCCGTTAGCTGTTAGCACTCAGAGCTCACAGCTCCTCATATCTGTTCAGAAACTGGACAAAAGTTAAACAAGTACCAACCACAGACTGTCTGTGTCATGGCGAATACAGTCACTGGTTTATTTATGTCTGTAGGCCGTTGTTGTGAGTGTGGACGGTCGGAGCATATACAACGTTAGCTTAGCCTGATCGATCCAATCTCCATTCAGAAAACACTCATTTTAAAAGGTTTTTCGCCTGCCGTCTTGTCTGCAGGCCGGTATCAGTATGTTGTTACTTCGGCATCATTTTGAAACGTGTATTACAACTAAATCACGGTCAAATATGTTCATTTTGTTGTAGTTGTAGCCCCCTTTCCAGCGATCCTCTGAGATCATTCAGCAGTCGAGAGTGTTTACGTCACTAGTATTCAGCCCGGTAAGAATCTCGATTTTGGAGTGCCAGAAAAAAGGTGAAAAAGTAGCCCTGAGCCGGAACTAGCCCTAGTGGAAAAGCAAACAAAAAGCTTAAACCGTGCTGCAGTGGAAAAGCGCCATTAATATACCAAAAAGCAAAGGAAGAAGTACTGAGATCCTTTACTTAATTAAAAGTAGAGTAGTATTATCAACACAGTGTACTTGAATAAGCCCTATTATGCTCATTTTCAGGTTCATGTATGTCTCCATGCTTTAACCCTCTGGAGTCTAAGGGTATTTTCTCGATTTTATGTTTCCTTAAATCACCTTTTAAATGTACTTGTTATACATGGCACCCCATGTGTTACATATCAAAATGTTCAGGACAATCTCTGGTCTTGCTATAC
>NW_011352997.1:0-5832 GCF_000735185.1 Notothenia coriiceps
GTTGTTCGGACTCGTATCCAAGGTGACGCCACAGTAGTTGTCTGCAGGTGTAGACTCCGGTGGTAGTGGATCGCCGGAGCTGTAGATTAACATTTACATGCTTATTGTAGTTGTAAGGGCAATGCCTGTGGCACCATGGAGCATATGTGTGGGTTGGACCTGTATTTTACAGGAAAGGAGTGATCAGAGGGTCGAGTTGTCGATTCTTGTTCAGTTTTCATCTTCCTCACCCTCTCAGACTTAGAGTTGCGCGCGCTGCTAAAGAGACGCGCTACCATGGAAACCAAACAATGGTGTAGCTGTATTAAAGTCCGAGTGGAAACAGACGTGAGTAAATCTGATTTTGTCAGAAATCGCGAAAATCGGGAGGGTTGGCAAGTATGACACACACACACACACACACACACACACACACACACACACACACACACACACACACACACACACACACACACACACACACACACACACACACACACACACACACACACACACACACACACACACACACACACACACACACACTGTTCGTATTTAGTATCCTGATTTTAAATGCCCTAGTATGGTTTTGTCACCATTTCCATAGCCCCACCAAAAATATTTTCCACCAGCCGCCACTGGTCCTTACCCAAAGTGAAAGAGTTCAAGTATTTTGGGGTCCTGTTCTCATGTGAGGGGACAGTGGAGCGTGAGATGAGACTGCAGTCGCTTTACCGCACTGTTGTGATGAACAGAGAACTGGGCCAGAAGGCAAAGCTCTTAATCTACATGTCGGTCTTCAATCCTACCCTCTAGTCATGAAGGATGGGTCAGGACCAAAAAAAACAGATTGATACATATGTCCGAAAAGGGTTTTCACCAGAGGATTGTTGGCATTCACCCGGCATAAGGTGAGAAGTTCAGTGGGACTCGGAGTAGAGCCGATGCTCCTTTAGGGGCGGAACCATGACCAGGTGGAGGGATTCTATTTTCACGCACAAATCCCCCTGTCAATGTTGATTGATGTGGCCAGGGAATGGGAAGTTTTGAGCTGTCTGCTGGGACTGCTTCCTCTGCAACCCAACAGTGAATAAACGGTTAACAATGGATGTACGGACAATGAATGGTAGCAGGCTTCCTTTATATTGAAGCTTAATGGAGTCAGAGTTTTCACTGGACTAACTGACTTGATCTGAAAGGCTGCCTTTGAGAATCACAGTTCATTAGACGGACAAAAGAAAAGATGACGCATCATCAGCTAAGAGCAAAGGGATTGCCGTATTGATGCATGCCAGACAAATCTGTCAGAGTTCGTGAGGATACACATTGATATGGAGTGTAGTTCTTCGAGAAAGATGTTACATCCTCCCAGAAATGATAATGGTTTGGATAGTTTGTATCACTTCCTCTCTGGGTGCAGAGTGAGAAGAGGAGGGCAGTGTTGATCTTTGAGTCATCAGCTGGAGAGCCTTGAAGAGAGCGTGATGACAAGTCTTGTCTGTTGAGAAAACGCTCCGTCTGGCTGAGCATTAGGCTGCAGACCAACATGTCTGGTGTGCCAGTCTGAGTTAACAGCAGACTGAGCATGTCTGGCGTCTTCAACACTTTGCCCTACATCTCGTGGATTTAATGGACCTCCATTTGGACTACATGCAAGCACATGACGGGGGGAATGCATTTGCAGAGCGAGGATCTATATTTTATTCATGCTGTGGTCCCTGCATGTCACCACTCTAAAGTCTAGCCATTACTTGATTCAGCCATTTAAACATACCTCTTTCCTACCAAGCACCTGACACACATCTAGCTTTTTGATACAGTACACCACAACAAAGATAAAGGCACCTAAATGAGTCAGGACTCTGTGGCGCAATGATAGAAGATTACCTCATTACTTCAGTATTTGCTTTGTAAAGGATTGGGTTCATCAGAACTCCATCAGATCTTGGGATTCATTGCCACGAACCTGACACATTTTTTGTTCTAGTTTAGTTTGTTTTAGTGGTCAAGCTCTAGCCTGGTTTAGTCATTTTCACATGCAACTTTACAAGAATATAATCACTTTCTTAATGTACTTGTCTGTCATGTGTCCTTGTGTGTATGTGTTTTAAGCAACAATATATCTTTGGGTATAAGGAAGCAGCAGTCGAGTTAATTAAAGACGTGTCTGGGCAGAATTGGTGTCTCAGTTGTGGATTGGACATGCTAACATTGCACAACAGTACAAAAACAAAACAACAGTTTATCCAGATTATGTAAATCACCTCATTTGGAAGGAAATGTAAAGATTAGCACACTTTAGTGTTCCTCATTGCAGAGGAAAACTATTCATATATTTCACTTTAAGCAATGGAGTCCATCTCAGGTTGGAGTAAGAAAGCGAGTTGTATGTGTACTTAGTTACTTTACACCACTGTAACTGCTTTTGCATATACTGTCTAATCCTTATATTCAGATTCTGATATTAGGCAGTCATTCGAGCTGATTTCCATGCCCCATAATGGTCAAACCTTCTGCTCCAGCGTGTCAGACGCAGAGCAGCCTGTGGGTTTTCCCCTCACTGCTGAGGGAGGAGTGAGAGAAGGGGGGAGGGGGGGGGGAGGAAGGGAACTGAGTGTGTTGTTCAAAGCCAAAGCTTGGCATATGCATTATAAATGAGCAGTGTTTTGAGGCACGTCTTTTCCCCCTTCTCTCCTTCTATTTCCCCCCTCTGCTCTTCTATCTCACTCGGTCACTCTATTTTTTCTGTGTGTGTGTGTGTGTGTGTGTGTGTGTGTGTGTGTGGGGGGGTGTGTGTGTGTGTGTGTGTGTGAGGTGCCGTTTTGTGCATAATGGATTTTTATCCTTGGCAGAGCACAGCGGTCACAGTTTGTCTGACTCCACATGGTCTTTATTATGCCAGACGCAGAGTGTATCGGCAGAGACATACGGTCTGCCCGCTGTCTCTGAATCTCTTCACACACACACACACACACACACACACACACACACACACACACACACACACACACACACACACACACACACACACACACACACACACACACACACACAGATATATAGATAGATAGCGGCGACCGCTGCCTCCCTGCCACTTTCACCTCTCCCTGTTTGCCCACAAGTCCTGCGGTGTACACCTAATGTTAGACAGAGAGTCGTGTGGTTTTTCCTCAGAATCAGAATTCCTTTATTAGTCCTGCATCCGGTACATTTAAAGTGTTACAGCAAAAGTGGCATAGCAGGTTAAAAAAAGGCATGCAATGATAAAGAGTAAGCTAACTTATTACATATAGAGAAGAAAAACATACATTAGTTACTAATCAGTTAGATGATTTTTATGCTGTTACTAATGATTAGTAACAGCATAAAAATCATCTAACTGATGGGTTTTAGGCGTATTGTTATTTATGGTAAATATTTATGTTTAGTGAGACAGTTGCATAATCTTTGAATTTACCTTAAGTGAATCGGATATTAATTCATCTGTTTTTTTGTTTATGGACTGCGCAAGGTAATTGGTTACAGAAAAGCAGGCTTTAGAGCGCAAGTCTATGAGTATAAAATGTCGCTTCACCAGCCGACAGATGGGAAGCTACAAGGTAGTAGTTTTTGACTGCATGCGTCCACACACCTGAGGGTATAGTACTTGTGTTTATTTATTTATATGCAGTTTATCCAACATATCTATGGAATATCAAGTGAATAAAACCTTCAAGAACCTTACCCGTGACTATTGTATTCATGAAGGTATTTGGACGTCTTAAACGCAAGTCAACATTCGAAATTGCCTTAGGTGGAGTGGCCTTGGAACTTTGGATTTTGGATAGTCGGCCACTACAGGTTTATATCAATGTCATTATGTGCGTTAAGATCCAGAGCGGGCTACAAAGAATAAAAGCAGGTAGAAACTTTTAGCCTAGCTTACAACTCTTAGCTCATGATTCAACACATTTAATACTTTAAGTTTGAACAAGAACTCATGTATATGTGAAATAACTAAGAAACAACACAGTTGGCAGTGTAAGCATTGCCGTTCTGGGCTACTGTAGAAACATAGCCGTGCAACAAAGTGTACTTGGTGAAGAGGACTTTCTATGAAGTACTCTAACAAAACTCAACACTTTTCAGTTTCAAGTGATTAAACGCTTGAAAAAACAGATATGAATATTATTTTCTAATTCTGCCTATTTATCCCCTTAACGCATAACAAGAGACATTATTTATATTCCTGTGAATAGTCGCCCATGTGTACACATACTCTAATTATACTCTATATGTGCGAAGAGAGGAGCACATCTTTGAAATCCTCCCAATAGAAGCAAACATTACCAGTTATATATTTGTTTCTGTGTGTCGTTTCTGTCACAGTGATTTGCAGTTCCCTTCAGAAGCTGCTTGTGTTGTGTCTGAATAAAGTACGGTTGTTGCCCACGCTCGCAAGATGTGAGCTGAGCTCCATCTTGCTAGAAGGGCTTTATGCAAATGAGCCAATTGCAACTGGTTCATTCCTCTTCTGTCTGTTAAGCCGACACTGACTCACAACATGGAAGCTAGCCGAATATAAAAAGATACAGTCTGTCCCTCTAATGCTGCATTTACACCTTCGATGGATAGAATTAGATTAGGTGAAATTAGAATGATGGAGTGCTACATTCTGTTGGAGCACAACAGTTCCTTTTCCTTTCTCCCAGCTTTGTATCTTCAGTTTGACACATAACGCCTGAAGAGGAGCTTCTGCAAAGCTTGATGGAGTACTCAGGAATATTGTTCCATGGGTCAGGTCAACATTTATTTAAATTCATATTTTTGGGGTATTTTTCTTACTGATGGGACCCATGTCAATCTCATGTTAGGCTATGACTTTCTAGATGACAATCCCCCAGGATATCCTCAGCCTCACAAGTCACAAGCACACAAACCATCTCTTAGTTCCCCCTTTGCTCCCCCTACCAAGACCAGTTCACCTTTAGAACTTGGTTCTGGCTCCAGCTGTGAATCCTATTGGGAACCAGTATCCCTTATATCTGCTGACTTTCTAGAACGACAAACTCCCAGGATCCCCTGCACCTGTGCACCTATTCTCAAACCAGAATCCAAAAACCCCAATCCTACACAACATAGTGCATAGGATTGGGGGTCTTGGATTCTGGTTTGAGAATAGGTGCGCGGGCCGAAGGATCTGTGGATGGGTGTGTGTGTGTTATTCGACAAAAGGTAAAATGTGAGTTTTTAAAGTGTCTGGACCAATTCTGGAAAATGTGTATGTGGCTGGTTATAGGCTGAGGGGATCCTGGGGGTTAGTCGTTCTAGAAAGTTAGCAGATATAAGGGATTCTGGTTCCCAAAGGATTCACAGCTGGAGCCAGAACCAAGTTCTAAAGGTGAACTGGTTTTGGTAGGGGGAGCAAAGGGACTAGGAGATGGTTTGTGTGCTTGTGACTTGTGATCTGAAGGGACCCGTCGACCAGGGGCGGCGGGTACTGTAGGCTAGGGAAGGCTAAGCCTTCCCAAATACTTTGACATTAGCGCTGCTATGCAGCCACCTGTGCCCTGTACTAGGAAGCCAGTTCAACCTACCCTGGATATGTTTGAGTAACAAACAAACTAACAACAACAAACTAACAAACGAGATCTCGCTATGCGGTCCTACGACGCTGGTTATCAACTCGGTAAATCAAGCCAGGGTTTCTCTCTCCAGCTGAGAGCGCGTTCACGTGAAAGGGGCGGGGTTAGCAACATTTGACCAATCACAAGCAGGGACAAGTGTACTGACAGCGCAGCGTCATACTTCATTAATGAAAAGTAAACTAATATTAGACAAATATGAACTTTAAACATCCATGACTTAAACATA
>NW_011352998.1:0-2545 GCF_000735185.1 Notothenia coriiceps
AGATTAAAGACCTTGAGTGTATCTCATCATGATTTTTTTACCTGTTGATGGCATGGGTAATGGCTGACCTAGGCAGACAATAAATAAAAATACATGGCAAATAATTACGATTGTGTGTGTGTGTGTGTGTGATTTTTTGAAAAATGATTTTTAGCAAGTACACATCCAAATGAGAAACATTCAAACACTTGAAGGTGCCTCAAACATGTGATGTATTATTATTGTTAGTATCACTCACTTTGTGTTGGTGCAGCTGGTGGATGCAGTGTCGGTTGACAGACATCTGCAGAAATCTCAGGAGCCACTATAGAAAATATTAAAACATGTCATTATTATCAACAGTAAAATAAAGAAATAATGTTGTATGACACTTAGCATCTTCACTGTAGTCAGAAAACTGTACAAGGTACAAAGAGTCAAACATATACACACCTGGAACAGTGATGTTGGTCTCTGTTGGTGTCAGGGCGGATGGTTCCGGCATCAGAAACATCAGCTCTTTTGGAAGGGGCACAAGTCTCTTTACAGGCAGAGCAGGGGCTGCACGGAGGGATGGCCAACAGATTCATCAACATGACATATTCACAGTGAATGTGATTCAAGGTTTGAATGTATAAACAGTAATACAATGCATTACCTTCTACTAGTGAATCCTTCAGTTGACTTTGTGTGAAGAGGGTAGCAGAAGATACTCAAATAGAAAAGTGTGTCAGTTTATTAATATTATGGCAATATAGAAATAAGTAATTATGTTAGTAAGACCAAACATCACCCATCTTTACTCCACCTGCTGATCTTATAAAGTGAAACACACTGTTTCTCATATTAATGTTTAGAGAATACATTTCATTCATACACATGCATTACTTTTGTTTGGATTAATATTCAGCATTCAGTCATTAAAACTCAGTCTGAGCAGGTGAATTAACTTGGCACACTGCAAACACATGCGTTCAAGTGTTAGTGACCACAGCAGTTTAAATGTGTACTTTTCATTCAATCCAAATAAGAACAAAAGCAGTAACTTACCTCAACATGACTGGTTTCAATTCATAGTCACTAGGACAACATGTAGAAGAGCAAAGACAAACAGACCAGAACATGGTCAGACCATAACATGGCCAACATGTGACAGAAAGTCATTTTGGGAAAATAATTCATGGTCCCAGAGTTCATCAGGAATTTTCAGAAAAATCAACCTCTTTTTCTTCTTGGAGCTTGTTGTGGGCTTGCTGATGATGATGGTGCAGACACCACTGCAAAAAACAAATAGAAAGAGTGATGCATAAACATATATTGAGCTATACAAAAAAAACGAATAATAGCGAACAGGCTGAACTATACATGATTTTAAATCTTCAGGCAAAACAATCAGAGACAACATGTTCACTCACAGCTCTGCACATGTTTGGAAGGAGAGATACTCAGCATCGCTTGCTCCAGCTCTTCATCTTGATCCATCCCTATATGCAAACAGACAAGACTTAGAAAATCCTTCAAAACGTCTTTACTGTAATTAATGTGGATACAATCACGACTGACATAATGGAAGTGTATTCCCTATTTTTTAATAAACAATACTTAACCAACAGCATATTTCTGACAAAGCTAACAACAAACCAGACTCACCCATGGCCTCAGCAGGAGCAAGTGAGGGATGTGTCGTAGTGGAGCCAGAGGGGGGGTGCAGCTTCTTCTGCAGGTACTGCTGCAGCCTATGCATCCTTGTACCTGCAGCACATTTCTTCTTCACTATGAAGGCGACATAGCCATCATCCCTGCTGTCCCAAATGTCTCTCCAGGTGTTTTTGGCACGATTGCCAAAGCCGACCAGCTGCTCATCCTCTGACACTGCTGCTGCAACAACTGTTTTCTTCGCCTCATAGTCCCGAAGTGACTGGATCTCCCCAAAGCTGAGGGCATAGCTCAGAAAAGACAGAAGGCTGTCCTTGCTGTGCCCCTCTGCCATGAACAATCCTGCAGCCTCCTCCTTCTGCTGGTTCGTGATCAGGTACATGGTATACCCAATATTCAAGGAGCCAGCGGAAGGACTTGCCCTTATATTTCCCAAACTGCAGGATGTATTCTCCAGCCACCTCCGTTCTATCAGAAGCATCCCCTCCTCTCATACGGATTACGGTGAGCACATTTTGCTTGACCACTGCCTCCTTCACGGGTGCATGCTGGTCTTGTAGAGACGGGTTGTCTTTGAGAAGTCTGGCTGCATCTGTGGGATCCTGCCGCAGATATCCCAGCGGACCCTTGCGGAATGTGACAGTCATCCTCCCAGGGAAAAACGAGCAGTGTTTTTGCATTTTATCTGTCAAGAAGAAAATATATATATATATCAGTGAGTTAATGATGCTCACAGGTGGGGTCTAATAGAAAGCAGACATTATGGGTTTAACATCTCAGCCCTAGCTTTAACTGTCTGCACATTCACATTGTGTTATGATATATGTAGTGCTATTTTACTTTGGATCAGATATGGTTGATCTTTGTTCCTGTATGTATGGAGCTGTGTGTTTGTTGAAACAAACTATTT
>NW_011352999.1:0-1768 GCF_000735185.1 Notothenia coriiceps
GACACCCTGAAACAGAGTAATGCAGCAAGATAAGCTGACAAAGTATTACATCCATGCAATTTAATCAACACAAATATATACTACGAAACAGAGTATAGTAGTATAATAGTATAATATATATATATATATATATAGTATAATATATATATATGAAGAGCTGTCAGGACGGAGGAGAAATGTTTCCCTGAGGGACCGAGATGTTTCTCCTTTTGGCCTTTCTCTCTCCTCTCTCCCTGCGTTTAAAACAAAGCGCTGGCTGCTGTCAATCACTCGCTAATAGCCGGCGAATGAGAGGCGGCGAAGGTCGTTATGACTCCATGAAGCGTCTGCTCGCGAGCTGATTGGATGAATTAGTCACCGTAATCGTTAGCGGCCTGTTCTTCAGACAGGACTCTTAATGTATCTGTATTATCACTAATGGAATTTCTCCCTTTCTGCTCTCCATCACCCAAACCGGCCACGATCCCGGGGGCACCTCCGGACCGTCGTCTAGGTAACAGCAATCACTCCTCCTCTTCCTCATCTTCCTCCTCTTCAAGATTCAAGGCTTTTATTGTCATTTGTACATAGCTACAGTGTAGATATGACAATGCAAATCTGAGGTCACAGGCTCTTTGTCACGGGCGTACAAAGTTTGGACCAAAAAGCACGGAGGCAGATTCAAGCACAAAAAGAGGCTTTATTCGATTTGTAGATACAAATTCCAAAAAACCCAGGATCAGCAGATACAGAAAATACATGTACATACAATAAATATCTACACTAATGCTTACCACAATACAACAGATACAATAAGTGATAAATAATATGTAAGTTGCAAACAGATGAATGTTATGGATGTTCTTAGTTCAGGTGTTTAACAGTCTTATGGCCTGTGGGATGAAACTGTCCCTTCCTCCTCCTCTTCCTCCTCCTCCTCCTCTTCCTCAGTGAGACGGAGAGTAAATTAGAGATGGCTCTTAATAAGAGTCCTGGTGCTAAAGGAAAATGACCAATATTCCTCCTCAGGCAGGGAAATGATTTGAGCCGCAGCCAGTTTTTTGTGCAGAATCAGCGGGGGAGATTATCTCGATTAAGGCCAAATCAGACCTGCTTCCAATTAGATGAGAGAAGAAGAAGATAATAGCTGTCAGATTGGTTTCTCCTGCAGTTTCGGCCTTCACTCAGGGAATTAAACCGTTCTTTGTCTGTGCGGATCGCAGGGCGACTCCACTCCCCCGACCAATCACAGACGCTCGCTGCTAAATTAGAAATCTAATATAACCTTTTCTCTTATGAATTACCTTCATCTCCAACATGGTCTCATTAGCAGAACAGTCATTCTGGGGGGTTTCAAGATGGCTGCAGGAAAGAGTTATTTCTGATCCAGGTTTCTGTTACTCTCATGACGATGTAACCAAAGTGTATTAGAAAATACAGAATGTACCTGTATCTAAACACATGTCAATGAACGTATGAATTATCTTAATCTCCAACTTGGTTTTGTGAGCAGAACAATATCTCTGGGGTTTTTCAAAATGGCTGCAAGAAATAGTTGTTTCCTAAACCAGGTTTCTGTTTCTGTTAATATCAGAGGCTCCTTTTGAAGAATTGGGAGGGATGAAACCCTCTTTAATGGGGGCGTGTGGTGCAGTGGGTTGTGCGTTGGTGTTGGGATCAGGGGGTCACAGGTTCAAACCCCACTGCAGTCAGCATGTCGTTGTGTCCCTGAGACACTTCACCCCAAATTGCTCCTGTGGGGATTGTCCACAGTATTGAGTATGGAAGT
>NW_011353000.1:0-2111 GCF_000735185.1 Notothenia coriiceps
CTCTCTCTCTCTCTCACACAGACAGACAGACAGACAGACAGACAGACAGACACACACACGTGCACACTCTCGAATCTTCTACACACACACACACACACACACACACACACACACACACACACACACACACACACACACACACACACACACACACACACACACACACACACACACATACACACACACACACACACACACATGCAAAGTGCATTTACAAGCTCTTTATCCACCGTCCCGGCTTCTCCTCTCGGCCTCCGTCAGCCTCGCCCCTGGTGAATTAAACGCTGTAAACGTTCGTACAAACAGGCGGCTAATTGACAAGTTGTTTATGTAGTCAAGTGGAAGGATACATATTAGAGAGGAGACAGGCGGGGTGGCACCACACCGCAGCAAAGAGGCTCCACATGCAGCAGTTAAAGTTTGTTTATGGTGCTTTGCCTCTGAGGGAAAGGCGGATATATATTATTTTTCTTGAAGGCTGTAGCGCCTGGTTTTGGATGCGGCAGCCTCCATCACTTTAGCTTCATCTGTGTGTGTGTGTGGGTGGTCTGTCTCGGCTCCACTCACACGCCGAGGTAATCTCAGAGGAAAGCCCTAATGCACGATAGCAGCGGGATTCTCTCTCTTCTGATCTCTTATTTCTGATGATTAATCTCCATCTTTCCTGCAGTGCTGTCGCTGGTACAGTTTGTTCTTTTTTCGCACTTTGAAGCTTAAATGTACCTGAAGGCTTTTAAATGGCAGGAACAGAGACTGGAAGCCTTGAGAGGAGCCACACTTCCAAGATATTAGCGAGCAAAGACACATTTCTTTTTAGCGAGGGGAAGTAACAAACACTGTGTTTCATTAGAGGTTTCCACCAGACGCCCGACATCAGATTAGCTTTAGTGCTAATTACCTAATCGAGACGTGAAGGCTGAAGGTTCAGCAGTCACTTCTGGCACTAATTCAGACTGTAAGCAGCCTATAGGCTACAGCCGGCAGATGGTGAAGTAAGAGCGGAGCAGATTGAGCGTCAAATCCTTTCAACAAACACTGGTGTTGTTTCCACAGATCTGACATCAGAGAAACTGTTAACTCAGCTTACACAGGTGCAAATAATGCACCATGTTTAATTTCTCTGTTAATAGATACAAACTTCGTTATACACCGAGTGCCAAAGAGTATTCACAGCAGTGATTAGTCACGATGTACACTTCATATTCCACGAGATGAGTAATCGCTGCAGGCTATATTTCTGAGCCTTGTTAATAAAACAGTGATTTTTATTCAATCCACAATGCATTCACTTTTTGTAAATGAACAATATAAGTGGTAGCTTTGTATGTTCTTGCCTTTGTCACTCCCAAATCTAATAATGTCCATCACTGCGTTAAAAACAGACTCCAAGCTGCCGTATTTGACGAGTGAGAATATGTTGGTATATTTAAGGGAAAACACAAGTTCATATTCCCTTAAAAAACAAAAGTGTTAGTGTAGTTGTAGTGTACTGCATGGGTGTAAACAAGACCTGTTGATGTGTGTGTGTTTCTCCTGTTTTCCCGCGTTGGTTCATCCAAAGCAGGGGTGTCAAACTCAATTTCTTCGCGGGCCACATTAGCATTATGGTTGCACTCAAAGGGGCGGTTGTAACTTTAAGACTATATATCAAAATACATATATAAATATTTAATATATATAAAATAATGTATTATATGACATTATTGCCGCATTGGATTATTATCGGATAGGGTAATCACTTCATAATTAACTACGTCTGAAAGCAGAAGTCTAGGGCAAATCATTGCAAGTCTTTTCACTGAGAATGTTACAAAATGATTTCAAAAAAATCTAATTCTGAGAAAAAGGCAAATTCTAAGAAAAAATGAATATTTTGAAGAAAATAAGTACAAATTCTGAGAAAAAAACTTGTTCTGAGAAAAAAGTCAAATTCTGAGAAAAAGTCAAATTGTTCTGAGACAAAAAGTCAAATTAAAAGAAAAAAATCAAATTTCAGATGCATTGTGGGACATGTAGTTTATGGGCAACGTGCTTCTGTAAATCGGCATCTAACCATATAATAAACATTATATTCTTTGCAAGCTCTTGAGGGGCCGCATGAAATGAAATCG
>NW_011353001.1:0-25234 GCF_000735185.1 Notothenia coriiceps
CTGCAATAATATCTCTGCTAAGTAACACAGACGACCCTGAGCTGCACCAACAGGCTGTAAATCAGGTGGTTGAGTGGACTGATAACAATGCTCTTGAGATCAACACCAAGAAAACTGAGGAAATCATTTTTGGCTCACCATCTGACTCCCATAAAGTCCCCATTGTCATCCATACAGATTAAATCAAGCAGGGAGTTTCATACAAATACTTGGGTGTAATGATTGACCATCTGCTGTCATGGAAGGATCACATTGACTATCTGTGCAAAAGGACAAAACAAAGAATTTATTTTCTCCGCCGTCAGAGAAATTCTTCTGTTGTTCTTTACATCTGTGATCATGTCTATTCTGCAGTACTGCAATACTACCTGGTACAAATGTTTGTCAGCAGCTTTAAAATCAAAACTGCTCCACCTGTTACAAATCTGCTCAAAGATTGTTGGTCAACCCTGTCAGAGACTCTATGACTCAGCCTATCATAACAACCTAGTGAGGCTGTCCAACAACATCATCTCTGACCCAAACCATGTTCTGAACAGTGAATATGAACTGCTACCATCTAATCGGAGATACAGGGTCCCACGTTTCAATAAAGTCAGACTGAAGCACTCCTTCGTCCATCAGTCAATCCTCACAGTAAATACAGAGCTAAATCCCAGATGAAATGCACGCTGAATGCTCTTGAGCATGTTTTCTCTCACTGATTGTGCTGTTATGTTAAATGTTTGTTGTTTGTGTTTTCATGTATTGTGTCTGGATACTTGTCTGTTGATGTTGGACATGGAGCTGCTGTGACGCAAGTCAAATTTCAGACTTGATCTGACCAATAAAGTATTATCGTATCGCATCGATGTTATGTATTTTGTGAATGAATTCACAAAACGGATATGCTCTGCATAACCTCCTCACACATGACGGTTTTGCATGTGGTTCACTGTCTGGTCACCTCTTAATCTGCTTTGGTCACAGTGTCTCCTGCCTCACATATGATTTCAAAGTTTAAAAAAGGAATTTTCGCGACAGCAAACTGAGATGTATGATATAAGATGAAAGGGTTGAATTCAATAAAAGCAATAAAGGTGGTTCATAGATATTTGTAAATCAGTGGCAGATAATGCTTCATGTTATCATCACTAAGTTGCTGAACAATACTTTTAGAATATACAGTTATGTTTTTTGTATAATTTGACCTGCTTTACCTGCCTCCATTAAACTTATCCTTCCTGCTGTGATTTCCTAGTTCATACAGTATCCTCTGATACAAAATCAACGAACATTCTGCTCCCAACTTTAACCCAACAAGCCAAGCTCAGACTATCATGCAAGTCAAATGGCTTGTGTCATATGACTTTTATCACTGTGAAACATCTGTGGCATCATGCTGTGCTTATGTAACAAATCAATTATGACGGTGAAGAGGGACACAACTCACAGGGCTGACAGTGTCTATTGTATGTGTCTTCATTTTTGGTGTCAGGCTGAGATTTTACCTTACATGTCACTTGTCACTTGTTGATGCCACAATTTGCAGCGAACCATTTGCATAATTTATCTTTAAATTTTGCAAGTATGTTTAAATATAGCTATAAATGATTGTTAAATATATATGTACTTCTTTCTCACATTATCTACTGTATTTCCCATGTTACATGCTTTTTGTGTTTTCAGGACATTCAGGGACATTTTCAGTGACATACCATTTATTGAGTCCTAAATTGGACTAGCCTTTAAATTCCGCTCTGCATACCATAATATCTCGCTCAATGAGTATTTTCTACCTTTTCTATTTGATATAATTAATTAAACTTCACTATATTTGTACACAGATATACAAATACAACGGTTAATCATGTCTTCTACATTTGGCAGCAAATGTTGTCATTGTTATTCCTCTTGCTCTCTCAGAGAATTGCTTTTCTTTACAGCTTTAAACACGATATTGACACATTATCAACACATAAAGATGGGTTTTGTCCAAATAGGAACTCTAGATGTGGGATAACTTAAGAATCTAGCTGTCCAATTACCAATATTACGTACTTTTTGTTGTTTTTTAAGTGTATGGTTCAGACTTTCAACAAAAGCAATACTCAAATCTCCGTCCATTCCACCCAAAAGCATAATACAGGTTTAACCAGTCAATCACTTACCTCAATAATCGCTCAGGAGGAGTTCCAGAAATCAAGGGTCGCCATTTAGACATGACTATAAAGTTGTTGTTGGGGAGCGTGTTCGCACCACTTGCCAATTTAAACATCCTGCAGACATCTATCTACAATAGCATTTTAGGATCAACCGACTCCTGAGTATATCTAGCTAATAACTGTCCCACTAAGTTTACCAGTTAATGGCCAACTTTGTCTGATTTAGTGCTGGACATGTAGGGTGGTTATCTTAGTGTTCTTCTTTTGAGTTTTGTTAATCTTTCCCGGCCTCAAAACCAAAACAATAAGCTGAAAGAGGCTAAAATGTTAGATAGGACACATGAATCATTAGAGAGTCAGCCAAGGATAAGATACTGTAACTAGTTTCGCTTCACAAAAATGCCACTGTTGCTCGTGAGGTGGTTGCATGCTCTCATATAGAATTGTAAAGAATTTCACCTTTAGTCTAGTTTTTCTATGCATACTCTATAATAGTTTCCCTTACTGTAACAGATGACCTCATTCCACTTCCCCACTCAAATTAACATCTCACTGACATAATATACAAGAGGGACATCTCATGATCATAATCAGGATCTGGAACAACATGATTTAATTTCCTCTCAACAGTGAATGAGTTGCCATTTGATACATTTCCCATCAATTTCAGACATTTTGGGGATTCTTGGTGCTGGGAAACTGGGTTTGTGCATGTGTGTGAAAAACAGACTACGTGTTTTCTTGAGTTAATTTTGGAGAAACATGTTGCCACAATGAATGTCCTCACAAGCGTTTGTGTGTGTGCTCCGGAATAACCTCACATTAGCAGCCCCATTATTTCAATAAACCTTCTCTTGCATCCTGGTGACAGATCATCTGCCTAGAAAAGCAGATATTGTGGCCTTTAATCAGTCAGCCCCCTCTGAGACGCTGTAGTCTCTTGTGCAGTATTTAAATTCCTCATTTACTCAGTTGCAGGCGGGACGTGCCTGTCCCCCATTGTTCGCTCTGAATGAACTGGGGAGCTGATCGTGTTAAGTGCGGCCATGATTGATGGCTGCTGATGAAATCTAATATACTCGCCCCATGCCATCGTTTGGCAGAAATAGCATTAGAGAGAAAGACTCCAACATGAGCTGATAAAAGGCGAAAATATACTTAAGGTTGCTTTTCTGATTTTTTTTAAATTGTGGAGTTTTGGCTGCGGTCGAGTTACTCCAACAGGATTCTGGGACATTAGCCATTGAGCGATGGCTGTGCTTCTTGGTGTGTGTGATGAAGGGTGGTTTAGGTAAATTAAGTGTGTGTGAGGTCACTCATCACAGTTTACACATTTAAAAGCATGAAGAGGAGTGACTGTCCTCAATGAAGCCTCCATGTCATGCTTATTATTTCACAATTGCTAGAACAGCTTATCGTTACCTCCTTGCGATCGGGATAAGGTCAGCATTCAATGGCAAAAAATTGATAATTCAACATGTTCTCATGCGCCTTGATGTACTGTTTTTATTCTGCATCATTGCAAATGGCACATGATTCTCTAATACAACTGTGTCATTGTTACTGATCAGTACAGTAGTGTACTTATTACAGTGTAAAAAGAAATGTAAGAAAGTGTTAGCATCAAAATGTAATTAAAGCACAACAAATATAAAAAGTATTCCTTAAACAGAATGGCCCATTTTAGAACAATATATATAACACAAATTATTGATGCATTCATGTGTTCAATACATTTTATTTATTTTATATTATTTTTTACTATATCTATTCTCGTGTAGCTTGAGAATTTCACCAGGGGTTCAAATTATGTTTTATGTTTGAATAGAATAATACAATTGAATTACTTGTTGCTGAAAAAAAAGCCGTCGAATAAATGCAGTAAATATTTTTCTTTGATATGTAATGGAATAGAAATGTACAATAGCAGGATAGGAAAATACTCAAGTACAAATACCTAAATATTGTTCTTGAGTCAATGTCCTTAGTTATTGTCAACCACTGCTGCCGCTGAACATTTAAGAGCTCCGGAGGATCGCAGGGAGATTTAGTGACCCCTTGTGGGACACGAGCTGCAGTTCATGGCTGTGATTATTTCTATGTCTTTTTTATTTAGTGCTATACTGGGTTCTTTGTCAAATACCTGGGATTCTAACTCAAGGATTTATGGACACACTGGCAGGTAAATAGACACATCCTTGGGCAAAACACACACACACTCTTAAGAGCCCACTTGAACCCGTCATAAGTCTCAGCGTCATTCCCTCTCTCCTCCTCTGCTCCTTTACCCACTTCACAGCTACATTAGCACTTGATTTGGGTGTAATGGACCCCCCCTCCTTCCCGCCTGCTCCCATTGGCTGCGGCTGGCCTCCAGCCCGGCCCACCTGCTCCACAGCGCTCTCCTTAATGTGACTGGCCGAGGATGATGGATCACCCCCTGTCACTTCCACCTCCTCCTCCAATCAACAACCAGCCATGGAAATTGATTGTTCTAATTTGCTCTCATTATTATTATGATATTAAGCACAATATACAGACACAGCTCACTGTCAGATCTGGGCAACGGTGTCATTAGTTACCGGGGCTGGAGAATACGCCTCGCTGGGGTTTTCTCCCACGTACGCCAAGATGTAAAGGAATCAGCGAGCGTTGGAGAAACACACTGCTTTTTCTTAATAAGATTTGCCACGCAGCCCCTCACTGAGGTGATGTAGCATCTAATTAAGTTCAATTCGGTGCATCTGGGAAAGAGAGAAAGGAAGACATGATTAAGTTCCTGCGAGTCAGAAGCGGCACCATCTCGTGCAGCTGCCTGATGCGAGGATGTGGAAGGTGCCATTGTGAAGAAACACTTGTCCTTACATGGTGCAAACATACAGTTATTAAATGCTGCTTAGAAATGCAATTAAGATGCACGACTGTACATTTATACGAGGAATGGGGCTGAATGACAATGAGGGCACGCAATCGGCACAAAAAAACTGAAAGGTTGACTTTAATTAAATGTATTATGTCGATAGATTTCACATAACTGGATTAGGTCAGTTGAAAGCTAATAAAATAATATTAAGTTTAAATAAAAAAGATTAGGTTCAACTTAATAGTGTTGCTTCTAACTAACCTAATACAGTTATGTGAAATGTGTTGATATAATACATTTAATTAAACTGTCAAATGTTCAGTCTTTTCAGTGAGGGAACCCTCCCATTTAGTTTTCTGGGGTCTACGTGCATTCTTGTGCCAGTGAACAAAGCTGACCCATACTGTCACATGCCCTAGTGTCTTTTCAATGACATTGTGGGTGACCTTTTTCATTCTTCCTCTCCTAAAACCTCTTTTGTCTTCGTCATCATGCCCGAAGAAGAACAACCAAAGGTCAGCTGTATTATCATTCTGAGAGGCCTTCCCCCCCCCCTTCACTGCTGTATTCGCAAGCCTAGTTTGAGATGACATCCTGATATTACTGCAGCAGCCCTCCAGCTGTATAATACTCTGTGTACCATGGACCAAAGTGTATCCCCAGTCATGCTGTTACCAGCCCAGAGTATATTGGATAGTGCTTACATTAACACACAGTGTCTAACAAACCGCTTACGCTCCTTTAATTGGATTACAAGGAGTGCTGCATTCCCATTGGTGAGATTAGGAGGGTCCGGGCACAGAGCCGACTCCCCTCCTCCCCGGTGCGAGCGAGGCATCTGATTCGCCATCTTCCCTAACGACCCGCAAAATGCCAGGTGTTTGATTGGTGGAGCGGTGCTGGCACGGGTGTTTATTGGTCCATGACAGTGTAATAAGGGGGGATGCCAAGTCGACTGTCAGGGCGTTAAAGTGTCGACTCTGATCTAGCGGTGATTAATGAGCCTATTTATTTATTTAGTGGCCTTAAATACAGTTTGTGGGGATACTTTTCTCTAAGTAGATTTAAAGGTCATCTTTGAAATCAAGTTGAAAAGGAATCAACAACAACTGTGCTTGGTTCTTATTTAACTTTACACATTTTAGAAAAAAACAACAAAAACCTGCAGAAATTGTCCTCTTACTTGGGCTTGTGGATGCATTGTAAAATAAAATACATCATTATTTGATCTGAATTTGTGGTGGACATTTTGCGAATGTAAGCAGCAGAGGGGGGCTTTATTTACTGTCCTAAAGTTTTACATCATTTTCATTCCATATATTTAGATTTACCACATTTAGGGTCAACATAATGTACAAATTGAAATTATTCAAGTTTGTTCTGCTTTCTAATAATTTACAAGAAAGCACGTAGCCCTTTTTTTTCGAATTATGTACAGGATGCAAATTAAACATTTAGATTACACATTATCAAGCAAGTAAAAAATATTCTAAATATAACAAACAGTATTGATGAAAATTGGGGTGATGGTAGTTTGGACCAGAATATTAACTGGTGAATAGTTTTGGTTTTATTTGACAATGTTATAGTAAGGTTTCTGCCTGCACCCCAATAAAAGGATTGAACTGTATTTGTGATGTTCATACCATTACAAATTCATGGTATGATTTTCCTTTGGATACAAAAGGCCTCACTGTGAACAATTATTTAACTAATTCTCCTTATTATAAATAAATGTGGTAAAAAATCAAAACTCTCCATAATTACACAAAGCACAGATAAGTGTATCTTTTTGTCGATTGGGCGAACTCACCCTTTACATTACAGCATTGTTTCACATTAGCTTTCATGAGCGCGTATGGGAGTGCGCGAGACAAAAAGAGAGAAAGTGCTCCTTTTGACCTTCCACACTTTGAACTCCGACCTCTGAACTTCCGCTGTAAATCTTGTGTTTTTGGGCCTTTTCACCTCACATTTCCCCAAACCTCTGACCACTAACTTATGTGGAGTCCTCGGCACAAGCTGCTGAAAACCTGGCAGCTGCTGGCCTCCTGTGAAGGAGGACCCTCTCCATCATGGCGGTGACACCTTAACTGTCTTGCTCTCGCTCAGTGAGGAAGGCCCCCTGCCACCACACACACACACACACACACACACACACACACACACACACACACACACACACACACACACACACACACACACACACACACACACGCTCACAAACAGTTATCCACAAGATGTCATTGAATCTTAGTTCCCACACCACACACTATCTAGAATAGCACCAGAAACAATTCTCCTTTGACTGCCTCTTTCACACACACACATGAATACACTCACACACTGGAGCTCCACCATTATGCCTTAATGTACTCTGGCCTGTCCCTGCAGGTGACCTGACCCTTACTGTCCTGTCTGTCAGAGAGAGAGGAGCCAATTCAGCCAGATGGCAGCAGAGCAGAATAGCAGCGAACAACAGGCCGAGTTAATATGTAGCTTTAACCATTGTCTCCTCCGCCTGACAATGGAGCGAGCTGGGAGGACGGAGCGCTCGCTGGAGCTGCGGCTAAAGATGGACTCTGCTTGTATTCTTTGAGGAGTTCATAAAAACAGAGCTTAAACCCACTTGATTCATCACTGTCTCATTTGGGCAGGAAAGCAAATGGACACAAGGGGTGGGTGCACTGTGGAGTGTGGAGTCAGCAGTGAAAAGATCAAAAACACACCTCTGTTTACTTGGTATTAAATCCATTTATCACAGCTAAGAAGAAGTTTGCATTCAGGGGTCCATTTCGTGAAATGCATCGCAATCAGATCTGCTAATCACGCTACTGCAGTCGAGTTAAATACAAAAAAAACAGACATCAAAGTGCTTTTCTTTCCCTCAATAACGCTAACAACAACGCCCGCTAACATCCCCACTGCCAGCCTCTGTTCCTTGGCTCTATCACTTTCCTAAAGATGAGGGTAATTTTCTATGCAAATGGGCCGCCGTCATTGTCCCCGCCTCGTTAATCTGGGCCTGGGCTCCTTTGACAAACCCCTCTCTGATTGATGAGGCCCTGACAGCTCCAATGTGTGCGTGCATTTTCACAGATTGACATCATCATTAAGGAGCGAGAGCAGGGCCTGAATCACTGCAGATTTACTCCCCCCACCACCACCACCACCACCATGTCCTCCCCTCCCACTCACACACACACCTCGCCTTTGCACGCAAAAGCTTGTGTGCATGCAGGAAGACACACAAAAGGAGCCCACCATCCGTCTAACAGCTGAGGTTTCCCTTCTGTACCCACAGAGTGAGGCAGGCGGCAGAATGCAGAGCGCTCACTCATTGGCTGCCTGAATCTGTCATGTTGAAGTTAATTGGTGTAGGCTTTAAGCAAATTTCCAGCAGCAGTCACCATTGATGGGTGAGCCACTGTCATATGGCACCTATTGATTCACCCAGGGGATGAGATGACTCCCATACTGCTCGCTATGTCAGTGTCACCCACTCAGAGAGAGGCCGATAGCCCCTTCTCTAAGCCGTCTGTTGATGTAGATGTGAGACGAGAGTATTTTAAATCATGCTTTATTCATATTCATTCAATCTGGAGGGGATCCACAGGCTGGATTTTTAGTGTTTCAATCGGCTAAAGTCCATTTTGGAGTTCATTTGAAAATGGAAAAATCGTTACCTAATCCTATTCTTTGGCCCCGAGCTACGACATAAGAACCATTGGCGTGTGCTTGCAGAGCAGAAAAAAAGAAAAGAAGACAAGAGACACAAACCCTGACTGAGTGGAGGCAGCTGCAGATGAGCAAATAAAGCATTCAATATTTATGACTGAAATTAAAACCAGATAAAGATGTCACATATTACCGCGTCCCCGCCCTCCACTCCTCCCTCCCCTCCCTCCCTCCCTCCCAGGCCCCTGGCCCTGACTCCGGTGCTCACAACTCTCTGTTCGCTCTCAGCGCGAGTGAAAGGGAAGCATTATTCCTTCCCAGCCCAATGTCTTCAAAGACAGTAATGAATGCAATGCAGTGACCCAGAAAATGGACTTTAGAGAAGGAGAGGGAGAAAAAAAAAGCAATCTTGCGTTTGTGGCGGAGCATTATCACTTTACTCCCCTCCCCTCATCCACTCCCCTCCCAGGCGGGTGTGTGCGTTACTCTTTGTGTGTGTGTGTGTGTGTGTGTGTGTGTGTGTGTGTGTGTGTGTGTGTGTGTGTGTGTGTGTGTGTGTGTGTGTGCACCTGCCATTACGTGCGTCTCCAAGGGCCTATGTTCCTGGGTGTGTTCCTGTGAATTTGTATGAGTGTGCACACTTGCCTCAAACTGTGTGTGTGTGCATGCATATGTGTGTGTGCTGAAGTCTCCATCAAGAGGGAATGGGCACGGGCTGACAGGCAGGCCCATTGTGGGGTTAATTAAACACTTCAGGTTTAACACCCCGTCCCTGTCGTTAACCCAAACACTGGCTCATCACTCATTCCCGCCACACTTCAGTTAGAGAGCGCGGGGGGGGGGGCAATGGAGATGTCACTGCGGCTGGGGATGTGTTGGGTGACGTGAGGGTATCAGAGGAGTGGAGGCGCTGAGAGTTTGTATCAGAAAGAGACTTTTTAAAAAAGTGTTTTGACAGGAATAATAAAAGGGCCCATTGTAAAAGTGATATGGTGGTCCAACTAACCAGGATGTAATTTACCTCGCAGCAAAACCACCAAAGAAGAAATCTGGTATGAGTGTTCCATTAAAGAGCTTCAGTGATTGCAGTATCTTCAGGGATGGAGCTCCTGTTCCAGATGTTTCATCAAAACAAACCCACAACATTTTAGAAGCAGGAGCATGTGTGAGGTATGATGGGTTTTCCATGCCAGTGGTAGTTGTTCCTGGTGGCAGAAAATACAGATGGGTTACAGAACCATTGTCATAAAAAGGTTTTAGACCGCAAGGAGTCACCAGAACAGCCTAAGTGCTCTTTGGCAGATTCTCCAAATCTCAACGACATGCTGTGTCTCAATTCGTATTCCTCTACAATTGCTATCTTGAGAGCTCTTTGATTCCTGGATGACAAAATGGTACATTGCAGAAAAGTTGATTGAGAAAGGCTGGACACCACTATTGGCTACCATCTTGGCTATGTTGCGGAATAGGCGATCAAACTTGTAAAAACAGCAGCCGAAGAAGTGTGGTTGCACCCAAATATTTATTAATGTATTATATTTTGGAAGACAATATTGTCAAACGTCAGCCGTATATATTAATTGGTGACAATTAGCCTTTCAAAAGAAGAAGAAGCAGTCAATTGTTGCATTTGTCCTTCCTGGTTACTTGCACAACAGCAGAATTTGATTAAAAGCAACACTACCCTGTCAAAAAAATGCAGTTTGCAAGTAAGCACACAATGTGCTATATAGAAGTGTATTAACGGAAGTTTTCAAATGAAGTCACATCAACAATGTCAGAAATGTAGGACCCAACCCAACTAATACTTATCGAATATACATATTTTTTTTTTTACACAATGTGATTAAAGATGTTTCAGACCAAACCTACACAAAGTTATTGTTGTTACGCGTTAACATGTTTGTCCTAAATCGTCAATCAGTGTTAAATTGAGTGTGTTCTGTAAAGGCCATGACATGTGATTCATTTGAAATACCTTTCAGTGACACCTCATATCAGAAACCTGCCTTACCTACCTTTTATTTCACTGGTTTGACGCTCAGATTGTATCTCCTTGCACCAATTAGACTTGAGCAATTAGCTCTTAATAGATATTAAAGTAAACTTTGATTGCTGCTTATTCAGTCATTAATATTTAATTTCAGAAATGTTACATAAGATTTAAAAATAAAAGGTTTTTCAGGGGATCTTATATTCATTTCTTGATTGTTTTCCCCTTTAATTTGCCCCCTGTCTGTACTGTGTTTAATAATTACATCCAGAAGCATTTATTGAACTGGTCATCTGAGGGAGAAACTGCTACTGCCTGCAGTGTAATGGATCCTCACACCACTAGGTAGCAGTAGTTTACACCACTGACAAGTTAACCAGTCCGCTCAGCTAGTAGAGAGCAGACCACATCAACCCCTCAATACATGAATAACTCAATATATTTGTTATTAAAGGGGAAAATGAGGTTAACACAATTTGATCCATTGCTGTAGTTGTATGTTTGCAGTAACTATGAAAGTGCAAAAACTTTAATTATATGCTATGATATGAGAAGCTCTATCAAACTCATTCAAAGATAACATATTAGTTAATTGAGGGGTTTATATTTATAATAGTTGTATCACTTTATACATTGGTTATTTTTAAAATATATTTACTGTTAGGGTCAGGGTCTGAGACATCTAATGGAGAAGGGTTCATCCTTTTTTTGTGGATTAACTGATATAAATGGTGGTAATTCTTAAATAAGCATTATATGAAATGGGTTTCTGACTTTTTTAAAACGCCATTACGCCTGCAGTAAAAATGTTCTTAACTTGTTAATAAAGGGATTTTGGATCCAGTGTCAGTCCCTTCTCTAGAATTGCGTAGTAAAAATTGAAATAGGTATAGTCCTTGCAACCTGGCAACCCTTAAGTTGATGGTTTAATTGCGTATAACTGATATGAAGTATTAGAACATTCTTTATTAATGATTAATAAAGATATGTGTTACAAATTACATTATAAAAGAGTCTAATTAGAGTTTGATGCCAGATATTGTATTTCAGATCAATGCTAGCCAATGCAGGGAAATAGCAACAAAGCTGTACAAAAGCTAGCTTATTCTTCACCACAAACACCACACATGTTAGCCATGTCCTTTAGCAGGTTTACAGGTTGCTCAGCTAGTGAAGCAATAATAAAGTAATCTGGTGACTGTAAACAAGTCGATTAATCAAGAGCCACATTGCAATGTTCTTTCTCTGGCGTAATTAAAATGTGCGGACAGATGTTAGCAAAACAGGTTTACACGGCTAATTCTGGTATTCCCACAGATTCATTAATGATAGCGCAGTTTTTGTGGCCATGTTGTCGTGTGTCTGTATTAGGTTTGGTGAGACGGAGCCTGCGCCTGTGATGCAGTCTTTCCATTAGCCATTAGCCCATTAGCCCGTTAGCGCTCAGGCTGTTGGAACAGCTTGAATGTGTGATGCTAATGCTTCAGGGATCCAACCCAAACTGGAGCTTTGGCAAGAGGCCAAACAGGAGGAGTGTTGAAACAACTTCCTGTACCTACCTATCCCCCCCTTCCCCCCTCTCTCTATTTCTCATATTATCACCTCACACTCTTTTCCCATTGTTTTGTCTTATTTGTCTAATGTGAATTCCTATAAGATGCGAGTGCTTTAGCATCTTTAAGCTACATTTTTCATTGGACGAGCAGCTCAGTTTCATCCCTATGCCATATGTTAGTAAGCAAGACTAATGAACATGTCTATCCAAATGCGGTGGAGATATTTTTCTCCTTCAGTTCACTCGCCGTTGCCCACCGCAGTTTATCCTCGGTTTGTTTTCCGAGCATTTCTCATAAAAGTGATTTATCAAAAACACTTAATACCGTACTGCCGATGTTTCATCCTGAATGATTCCAAAGGCTGCCGAAGCTGGTGGTTTTTATGGCTCGGGCTGAAAAGGGTACCTCTCGGGGGCATGTTGTGTTAGCTTCTTGTAAAGTAGTAAGACACACACACATACACTCTACCCCCATTGGTGTTGACTGGGGATGGGCGGTGGGGAAATGTCAGAAGGGATAGAGGTCATTGCCTTCCAAAGGGATAAACACACATTTCACATAGCTCCCCACTGAGTTATCATTTACTGCCCTATCGGACACGTTTTGCCGCCTCCGAATGTATTTATATTTATAAACATATTCTTTATTTATTTTGTCCTAGGCCACTGGGCGGAGGAAATGACACTGAAATCTAACATTTGGAGAGCTATCGTGACTGCCAGGATGCAATTTGTGTTCCATCTCCATGGAAGAAAGGGGGCCGTGATGCCCTGGGGCGGCCATTTCGTTCCCTGCAGTGACATTTTTAACAGGGTGCCTGCAGGACACTGGGGCGCAGCCTGAGCCACGCGCTCCTCGTCATGGCAGACGGCCTGCGCAGCGCACCGTGGACACACTGACTGTCTTTCTGTAGTCTGACTCAATATGCCGGACCAAAGTTGGCTTTGAAAAAGGCTACGAATGCAGCAAAGAATCTCTATGGGTTCAAAGGATTTTCAGGTCATTGTGTGTGTGTGTGTGTTTGTTGAGGTGTGGTGCATTTACACTGTAAAACATTTTGGTTTTGTGGTAGAAACAGGCACCAGTGGTGGCAATACGTACTAATACTTCTTCTATCATTACATTAAAAGGATATGCTGATTTTATGGTTAATGTTGAAGCTTGATTCCGCATTTATCCTGTAACTACACCATAGCAAGACACTCGGTTTTTCCATATAATTGCCATGAAAATACCAGGAAGTGCTAATGTTTAGAGAGTAAATTAATGTCTATGGAGTCCTGTTTAGGTCAAAAACTCACTCAATCCTGGAATTCGATCTCCCTCTGATGATGCCATGTTTGATGTTCTCCGCAGCTCAAGACGCTTCATTTGTTTTCTTCTTCACCTCTCCGTGTTCCCCCCGTCTGTAAACAGACCTCCATCAGCAGCCAGGAGACTTTAATGGCAACGGTTGCTTCTTTTCATTAACAATGATATATACCAGTTTTGTGTGAGTTCCCTGTTCCTGCCTATATTTATCAAAGCAACATTAGGAGTGTATCAGCATCAATTTGCCATCATGAAGCATGGAGCTGCATTCCGCTCATGTGTGACCATTATACTAATGAGGTTAATGGTTCAGCTGTGCTTACCATAAGATGGATGCCCCCCAGTGGAACCTGCCCCCTTTGTACGCGTGTGTGTTGTGTGCATCTGTGAGCTTGTCGGGTGTGTGTCCCTGCTTTCACGTAGAACTGGACTGAAAACAAGTTTTTATTCTTTCCTCAACAAACAGGTTTGTGCGTTTCATCGCCATGGACCGCTCTCTTAGTCTGAGCTTTGTCAGTCAGAGCGATGTATGGATCTCTCCGTCGCCCAGAATTATCTTTGAACTTTAGAAACTAATGTGATGAACTAATGACTTCTGGTAGGCTATTACAAGAGGGCGAATTACTGGTGTCTATTTTTTGCTAATTACAAATGGTAAAACCAGCGAAGCCTTTTATAAGCTAGGATACTGTTTATGTCCTGCCACATGCTATTCAGTCTAAAAGTGAAACAACCCTCAGGATTGAAATTGCACCATTTCTTTAACAGATGGGATACCCCAGCCATCTGTATTGTTGTTGTTTTTTTCCCCCTGTGTTTTAAATGTGTTTAGGTTGAGAAATGCTCTATCCGACTCTATAACAGTCTACCTGCTTACTCAACCTCAGCTGCTTAAAAACAACACATCCAGAGATATGAGCCCCACAATTCAAACAAAGTGAGTGGAAAGTGATTAAACGAATAAACACCCTAGTTATTGATTTTAACGTCTTGACATAAACAATTACAAGGGCTTAGATTTGTTTGTTTTACTTTGTTTCTAATTTCAATTTCTACATGCACAATGGTACTGTGGGCCAACACTTGTTTGCAACACAACACCAAAACCACAGTATTGCTTCTTAATTAGATTTACAGGATATTAAAAACACAGTAGGTGCTCCTAAACGATGATCATTGGAGACAGCGCTGAAATAGCAGGCTCTCATACATCTTTTTTATATTGCTAGTCCAACCGTAACAATATCTGTTTTTGTTTTTATAAATGTATTCAATTACCACCACCAATCTCCCAAAATATGAAAAACGTCAAATTAAGAGCGCAAATTTGGAAATACACGCCGCTGACTGTTATCAATTTAATCATCTTCAGAATGGCGCTTTAATGAACAAAAGGAACAAAATGTTGGCCTCATTTACTGTTAATGCAGTCAAATGCTTTTTCTCAGTGGGTGCTGCCCAATAAGCTGAGGAGAGGAAGGGCATCGGGTCTCTGGAGGGGTACAACTTTAATTGGATGATCTGAAAGTCCTTTTTGCCAATTTCAAATGTAAACAAGGCGTGTCATGGCACATCTAACACCAAATGAAGAAACCTCATGAAAATGCCTCCGGAAGTTTAATAGTTTCTCTTTGTTTGTGTGGCGCCAGGGCAACACAAATCACTCTGATGTGTCTTCCGCCTGAAACATGGTAAACCAGAATGAGAGCAGCTAAAGGCAGGAAGCTGTCCTCAACATGTTTATTCTGATCATCCCATAGGGCCAAATGCAAGGGGATGTTTTCAATGTATTTGTTTTGCCTATAGTTCAAACCTAAACGTTCAGTTCACATGAAGGAAAGCTTTAAATCATCTCTCATAGGAAGCTGGAACAAGCAACAGTTTTGACATCTTTGCTTAACATTATTATTATTTAATAAATAAACAAATAACTAATCAACTCATTTTTTGATCACTAATCGTATTTAAACTATTTAATTTGTTTTCTTCTTCCTCTTGTGGAAAGGCTTGGACCATTATATTGGCATTCTGTTTTAACCACAGAATATATTGTTTGATTCATTATTCAAAAAGCAATACATTGCAAAATCATTTGGTGTTTATTAAGATTAACATTATTTTAACTAAATTAAAGAGTGTCTCCGTGGAAGATTTAAAAATGTAGATGTACATACAATACTAAGGTTGATATTATATTTATAAGAAAAAAGACAATGTTTTAATAAGTGGTCATGTTGGGTTTACTGCACTGAACAAACTGAAAGGTTTAAGTCAACAAATGTCACAACTGTATTAGTTACTTTTCATTTAAACGTAATGTTATTGCTTTCAGCTAACCTAATACAGGTATGTAAAATGTGTGGCTTGCATTACTATGTACATTCAAAATAACTATCTTCTATAGTGTCAAAATATTTTCCGAAAAAAAAAGGTTGTAGAAACACACACCTTTTATGTTTTTATAATTTCATTTTTCTTTCCTGCAAACGGTATAGGCTCAATTTAAGAATGTATATTTTGACATTTACATGTATACAAGATGTACACTACGGGGCAAAGTGCTCCAGTATTATACAGAAGAGAGAGAAAAAGCTTATTTGTAACCTCCTTGACCTATGAAGAAAATGTGTTCAAATGTCTTCATAGTTTTTTTTAATGGAAGTCAATAATGAAAGGGCTAACAAATCTTGACAATTGACTGGTTGTGTCTTTATGAATCCCACTCACACAATCCTCATTGCTAGTGTCTTATTAACTGAACTGTCTATTTTTACTATTTTTATATAAAACTTATCCACTTATGGCAGGCAAGACTTTAATGGCAAACAAATATGTCTCCATAATCTGTTAACCACCAGCCAGAGGTTATTCTTATCCCGGAAGCATTTAACAGCAATGAGGTTGAATTTTATCTTCTTTTTTTTTGTGATTTTAGACATTGTTTTTTTTTTTCTCTTAATTTCATGCAGATTGAAAACCTATTTGAGCAAGTAAAGCTATTGAAAATATATAAATTACATATAGGCTATAATGCAAGCCATACATTCCCCCGGCTTCTCAAGCCTCAAACTGACAAAACATCAAACTGAATAAACTATATCACAATGTATACATGTTATTTCCCCCCGAAATTCATTCACAAACACGCAATACAAACATTGCAAAAAGCTACATGTTCAGAACACTATGCTATGAGTCTACAAGTACCTATTCGTGTAGCAGCAGATCTGTCAGCTTGCAGAAAACACTAGTTACACTGAGGATAACAACAAATGTCTCCCGTGCCGTTGTGTTGCTCTCCTCGTCTACATATGGGTGATAATATTAGGCCTTTAAGTTTGTTTCCCAGTGCCTCAGCGAATGTGTTGAGGAGCTGAAGAGTGCTGAGGCAGTGAGTTAGCTTAGCCGACCCTTGGGCCTTTAAAGCTGCTGAGCACAGCACAGCACTTCTCTCACACACACACACACACACACACACACACACACACACACACACACACACACACACACACACACACACACACACACACACACACACACACACACACACACACACACACACACACACACACACACACACGGCCCTAATAGCACATAAAAAGTTTTCAACCCCTGAAAACACTCGTGTATGCACAGCTCCATCTCAGCTGAGTAATTTAACAAGACTTATATCAACGTCTCAAGGATGTGAAATATGCAATCGACAGACAACCAATTGTACAGGAAGAAAAGTGTTCCATAAAGTTCACGCTGGTGCCTGCTTTATTGGCTCTTTTAGGATCAGTGAAACTCATAGCCAATGGGAGCGCCTGAACACAGACGGCATATTAATTCATCGCTATTCGTTAGGACCTCGGCATGTGCTAAAGATGGTAATCTTAAGTAATTTGTTAGTGCTGCATCGGCGCTTTGACTTTTTAGAGAGCTACTTGACAGCAGCGTTAGCCCCTGGGCTCCCGTCTCGGAAAAAAAAGAAACGATGCTCCAATTTGCAATTCATACACATTGGGGGAAATGTTTAATTCCATGGCCGTTATTCAACTCAGTTCATTAATTAAAGAAAAAACGCGACCATTCTCGTCTCTGCTTTCCCGCCATCTTTTTGATGAGCTTTCTTCAGGAGTAATTGAGTCCGTTAATTAGACAGAATTAGGCTCTAATTATTCCAAAGGCCCAGTGCCGGGGGAGAGAAGAAACCAAATGTGCCATATTTCACCGCCTTGCCACTCCAGCAGCTCTCACTGAATCCCCTTTAACTCTCTTTGATGTCCTCTACACCGCCGGTTTCACAGGAAATGGATTAGATATCAGGCCTCTTAATTCTACTGCTCTGCTCAACAGGAGAGCTCTTTCGACATTTGTGCTCACTTCTGCCTGATTTCAAGCCTGTGCTGCAGTAAATGCATTTCATTACAATGAGCTGTTTTTTTTTCTCCAGCTCAGTCTTTATGTTATATTAAAGGGGACGGGCATCCGTCTTGTTTATGTCCTCGTTCAGCCTCTCAGTCAGTGGCAGTCCTTTGCTATATCACATTTTTATGGCCTCACCTTTAAGCAGCTCTTTGTCACGCAGAGCCTTAGATTTAAAGATAGTGAAATAGTCCTTTGCAGTAATTTTCAAAAGATGGCTTGCATTGCTTATAAATGCTGCCGTAAGATAACCTGGTGAGTCTGCTTTAAAAGTTTACTCAAGCACAGTTTCTTCTTTATTTAAGAATTGTTCTGCAAGATTTGCGTCCTCTACAGTCAAATAAAATCAGACAGACACACATTCTGGGGTCTGCAGTGGCCTTATGTACACAGACTAACACAACTTATTGTACCCTCCTGTCTTAGCGGCATGACTGCTAAGCTAAAAAGCAGCTTTTTATTTTAATTTGTAAATATTTGTAAATATCAGAATTTTTTTTTGTATTCTTGTGTAATTTGTTCTAAATGTTCACACCTTATTACAGGATATTAAAACACTAATAGAACTGAGTCCAGATGCTTTAAAATGCATCCACACAGGCCTTGCAGTCAATCAGCCTTTGCTCTAATGTAACTATTGATTTTCAACATTACAAATTGAAAGATAATAGAAAAACAAGACATTGCAGTCTTCACTCCCTCCTCCCTCCCTCACTCTTGGGCTAATCTAAGCAATTCTTTATTAATGGTGTAATATTGTCTCTCTCCGTTCAGAGGCCAGACAGTAACAATGCAGCACTTTCACATCAAAACAACACAACACATGAGCAGCCGCAAAATACATCTGCGCTGCCGGAGTCTCTCATGCAGATGTTGAATTGGACAGACCACCCTGAAGCACAGGGGCGTACAGTTCCACGAGTCACACTGTCGCCAAACCTGCCGTGATGGATCGCCCCGCTCTCATGCCAACTACGAAGAGTGAGAGATGGCTGGCTCCCATTGGTCCAACTCCAAGCGTTAATGGTTGTTCCCAGATTGTAGCGTGAAAAGGCCCTTTAGCTGCTCTCATAAATATGGTAAAGAGGCAAAAAAATATAAAGACTGATCCATCACAGGAGTTATGAAGGTACGCATCCGCTCAGAATATAACCGCTGGTGATGTTGTAAAAAAAGGAGAATACAGTGATAATAGTTGACTGTAAAATAAAATACACCATTTCATATCTACAACCACAGTTTTCTGATTAAAAAATGATACAAGTCTTCCATTTAGAGTCAAAAGATAACAGTGAAGCTTGTATATCAGCCTTTTTTCAGTGCTTTGATCCCAGCTTTCCCTTATGTTCAAGGGTAAAACTGTCACCTAGTATGAAAACAGTCATAAACCAAGCATTGTTCAGAGGCATTTTCCTCTATTTTCTGAGGCCAGATGCTGCATGTTATATGAAATGCCCCCGTCGTATTTTTCACCGTGACAGCGCCATAGCTTACTCTAAGGGGACTGGGGTTAGTTTATCCTCAACTGGTGTATTACTCTTTGGATGTCTCTAAGTTAAACTGTCGGTGACAGCTTATCAGTCAATGTAATGCACAATGCCTCTATGTGTGCGGAGCAGGAGAGTAATTCAATCTCCCTATATGATTCAAGGCAAAAAGAGAGAAAAAGAGATTTATGCCTCCAACGGTGGCAAGGGACATTAATGTTGGCGGAGTCTGAACTTCCCGCAAGAAAAATCTATCCCATGCATCAGTCTTCCATTTGTAATTTATTCTAATATTAAATTGTGTTTACCAGCAAAGACAAATGGAGAGCTCAAAGACATGCAAATGTGAGGGAGAACAGGGATGGGGAAATAAGGGCAGTAAATAAAATTGGAGTCGTTTTGCCTGTTGAGATTTCTCAGTTTGTTTGTACTCCAGGACTTTTCCTACACTTTCTCTTGTCTCTGGCAGGTTGTGCGATGTTATTCTTCTCTGTTTGTCTAGTGTGCTCCTTTGGTCTTCTCTTTGTTTTTGCACCTCTGTGAGGCCACGCTCTTTCACAAGTGGCCCAATCTCTTATTTAACCATGAAATCCCACCGTCACGACCTCTGACCTGCAACTTAACCCTTTTCCCAACAGCAGCCGGATAATAAACAGTGTGTTTCAGGAAACACATCACCGTGGGCTTGTATGTTCTTGTGCTGGGACATGTCTACATAACTTTACATGTCTCTGTATGTATTTTCTCTGTTCCAATGCATGTAATTGGATTCAAAACTTTGTGTGTGCGTCCACCGAAAAAAACAGACTGCTGACTGAATCGGCACATGGAGGCCTATCCCACATACCGGCACACAGCAGACTTCTCCATCACTTCCAAACGTGAATTTCTGACTTTTTTTCATCCGCGGCACCTCACAGTTTACGAGCAGGGTCAAGATTGTTCGTCTCATTGGAACGACCTTCTACCCTCTCACGATTTCTGACTCAGAGGGAGAAGCGATAAGAATGGGCCGCTCTCGTTTGGAAAGCTGCACCTGTTCCACAACATGCATGAACATAAAAGCTTGATTATCTATTTTTACATGCTACTTAGACATAATTGGAATAGCAGTGCAGGAATACCAAGCATATGATGTTTTTCTTTTACATAAAGCATCCAATGAGTTTTAAACCTGACCTAGGATGGAGTTGGTCGGTTTACGATTGTTTGCAGATGATAATGCCTTAAATCTTTTTATTTTATTCATTCATTTAATCAAGGGAATAGTAAAAAAGTTACAAATAAAATAATCAATTGTAATGATATCTAGTATACCTGATGGCTTATAAGACATTATCCCAACGAAAAATCACCAATAAATGTAATATTCATGTCTTTAAATGTCTTATTTCTCTGTACCAACGAAATACATAGTTACTATAAACACATCAATGGGATACACAGTTACAATAGGTGATATTTTCCTTCGTTACAATAAGCATGGGAAGTTTATTGTGAGTCATCCCACTTGAACACTATGTACACTAATCTGCAGCTGAAAATAGTTCCCAAAAAATGCATAATAAACTGTAGTTTGAGTATATTTCGCTTAAAACTAAAGGGCCCAGGAAATGATTTTGTCCTATAAAATATGTTTGTGAACAATGTTTAAAGATTCAGTCGAGATGATTAAGCTTGAGTGCAGTGCCCTAAGTTAGAAATGCATTTCAATACAAATAGATTCTTGGTTTCAGACTTTTCATGACATATGTTTGCGATATAAAAAACTAAAAACGTTGCCAGCCCTAACCATGATATCTTAATAAGGGGTGCCAAAACTAAAAAGATACTTCAAATCCGTAATTTTGGTTACAATGCACCACAGCTTTTCTCAAGAAGGTAAGTGGTCTTCCTTTTCAAACAAAGGAATGTTTTCACAACCCTTAAACACAAGGTCTCTCTAACTTAATTTATAGAGAATTGTTCATAATAATGACTAATAAAACCGTAAATTATTTGCAATGTGGTGTCTTGAAAACATTACAAAATAACAGTTGGATAAAGAAAGTAGTTTGAGGTATCGGCATGTGTAGCAGCAAGACACACAATCTCACACATGCACGCACGCACACACACACACGCACGCACGCACGCACGCACGCACACACACACACACACACACACACACACACACACACACACACACACACGCATACACACACAAAACCCACGCTGTGAGTATGCAGGTGTTTGTAAGCACAGCGACACAAGCTGTGCGGTGCCTCTCAGCAGCTGATGAAACACAGCCACCCTCCACGTTTTAGACTCAGTGATGAACTCCACATAATCCGATTAGCTAGCTTCCCTTATCTAAACATCTACAAGTGTTACTGACTAAACTAATGCCACCTTATAGCCTGAGAAAAAGCACCTGGGTTCAAGTGGCCATTGTCCATTTAAAGGCCATTTAAAATAATCACAGTTAATACACATTGGGTGCAAAGGACTTTTTTGGAGAGCATGCCTGTAAGGAAAGCAGATACTCTCTTAATCCAGCTGCCAAAGAAGCATCATTAATTCCCTTAATGAACCTGTAACCTAAGAAAAGTTAACCTGTGAACTTGTCATCCTGAACACACATTTTGTGGTGAATCACATAAAACAGGCTTATCTCTCAATCGTAAGGAACTGGCAGTGGAGCGGCTTTGTTTTCCGGGGGGATATGAGCGCGGTGCAGTCACGGCCATTAGTGAAGGCATTAGCAGAGTGCTGCAGCCAGGCCTCTTCCTGCCACGCAGGGTTACGGTGTCACGCCTTGAGCTCTGATTGAGTTACAGTCCGGAGAGAGAAGGTCACGGTGCCTCCCCAACACGGCTGCCACTCACATTTGCTCGGACTCCAGAGGTACAAACACTCTCATATGTGGAAATTACACACACACCTTACACATTCTCGAGGAAACCTGAGGTCATTTTAAACTGCTGTGTGTACAAGATGTTTGTTTGGGGGTGTTTTACAATTGTGCCATGTAAGATCGGAGTGGAGTTGGAGTTTTTCAGATGATCAGGCCTCAATACATTTTGGATTTGGCCTATACGAGTCCATAGCGTCTACGAACTATCGACTACTAACCTCTTTTAAATAGCTTCAACGAATAACCAGATATGCGGTCTTGTATACTTTTCTGATCAGAATGTTTAAGATTTAAAGTATAACTCTAAATGTGAAAAGGAGGAGAATTAAAATACTCACAGTTTGTAGTCTGTAGCAGCTCCGTTAAGTTTGCAGCTAGCTCCTTTTGCTGGAAAGCAGCTTTAAGTTAGCAAGGATTCACAAAAAATGTCAATCAATACAAAGAACCTGACAGTGAACAGTTAAAGGACAATTTCCACACGCCGTATCAATTCAAATGAACATTTCTGTAGTAACTGTAGTTTGTATCAAAATATCGCATTCGGATCATGTGAGGTTCAAAGTTTGACAGTTTCGCCATTGCTCTGACAGACACATTATAAATGACCCGTGAAAGTCAATATTCGGGTGAACCCTTATTCAGAGGAACAAATGCCCAAATCTGTATATTTAACTTGGTTCACAAAAAGACTGCTAAGATTAAATGTTAGCTGAAAGGACATTTTATTTACCTTTAGGCATATGTTTACAGTGTATACAATTACAGGATAATTGGACTTCGGGGCTATGGGCTTCCAAAGCAACAAATCAGTGGCAATATGGCTGCAAAGTCTCGACATGCAGTTGCACTTAAAAAGAAAATCCCAAATAAACCCTCACAGAATCAGGTTGGTTCATTTAAAAGCAGCTTAACTATTTGTTTGTATGGTTTCACTCGTTAGCGAATAGCTACAACTACGTACAACCCAGTCTCACGGCATTTCGTGTTATAGTCACGACATTTAATCTATTGATTCATGTTCACCAACACGATTTCCCCCTTTTTTTCGTGTCACACAGAACGATTTTAAAAGCAATGTATTTCTATTGGTAGTATGTTTTGTGCCTGCACCACGTCTTTTTGTCCGGTCGGGTCTTGGAAGACCGGAAGCTGTGGGGTTCATAAAAACATGTTCTTAATCAATATCAAGCAACGATTATTGTTTTTATTTTAAATCGTGTAATGTCGGACTTTTTTTATTTATTCGTTTAATTCTATCACCTCTGGCTTTTTAGCCGTTCCTAAGGAACTGAATTTCAAAATAAAGTCACCGGAAACAGACGTAGGCCTATAAGGGACATTTTGAGCATCATTGCGATACACATCACTAACCCAGAGCCGTATAATAGAAGAGTTTTCTATTATACGGCTCTGCACTAACCCACTGAACTGATTACCCATCCTCAGCTAGAAGCTTGTGATTGGATTGTTTAGCCGCAATGCACGTCGGGATATGGTGTTTATGCGATATGAAATCCGAAAAACATTTTAAAAAAAAGAAAATAATACTTTATTCCGAGTGTGCTTGCTTTTCTCTTTGAACGTCATCACATAACATCATTGTAATACACGTTTCGGCTGCATTAAATATTACACATCTGCCATAGTTCTCTATTTATAGAGCCCTGATTACAAAACGTATTGACAAACTGGAAGAACTGCCACGGAAACTGAATACATGACGTGGATCATAAATATATCAGCAATTAAACAACATCTTCAATGTCTCTTCACACAATACGTCTCCTTGCAGTATCAACACTAATTCGGCTGACTTTTATATGTGATCCAATTCGTAGATACAGTAGGTTATATGTGCACCATAACGGTGCACAGCTAATATAAAAGGACTTGTAGTGTTTAAAGATATTACTGATTTTCTTTGAATATAAGAACGTAAATACTGAGTTGAAAGAATAGTCAGGGGTTTTGGGTGATGGGAGACACATCTATGGAATCACAATTTCAATAGCTTACCATTAAATGACGGATATGCCTTTCTGTCTGTGATTTTTTACAAATCAGATATTAGAAGTAAAACATGTGAAATAATATAGCAATATCCTGTAAAAGTATGTGAAAACATGAATAAAACTACACATCTTCAGATGTTATACATACACAAGTGTCCTACACTAATAATACAAAGTTACTATGGTTGTGTGTACCTTGTGTGCACCGCCTAGTGGTGAAAGCACGTTATTGAATTAGTTGTGTATATGATATGTCAATAAACCTTAGAAAATCTTGAAATCTTGAAAGGGATGTGCAAAATAGCCATTGCATACAGTCTTTAATTAACTATTAGTAGAGAATAACAAGTAATGAATATACTTTATAGTGATCTGAAGATAAATGTTTAGTCTTCTCAAGCACCAAGTATCAAATATCTCGCCTGATTGTTGGCATTTGACAATCACCTTCCCTGAATTTTACTCAGGTGTAACTAAAGCCTGATTTAAGGGTTGTTTATATTTCACATCATTAATCAGAATCTGCAAAGTAACTAAAATAAACGTAGTGGAGTAAAAATAACAGGTTAACCTCTGAATTGTAGTGGAGTAGAATTACAAAGTAACAATGAGCTGTCATGTGGGTATATATTAATGCTGCGCATTATGTACACAAGCAATTTTCACCCATTTATTAATTATATGTTTTAAATTTGTACACACCAATTTGTTTCATATCGCCTAAACCTCCAGGGGTGTACACAGTTTAAAACCTCTTAAGCCCCACGGACCCGGTTCCGGGGCCGAAATCGCGTCATTTGCAGGAAACAACGTCTAAGGAACCTTAATATTTAATAAACTATGAATATTTTATATCCATATAACGGGAAAAAACTAATTTAACT
>NW_011353002.1:0-3341 GCF_000735185.1 Notothenia coriiceps
TCATGGCTCCACTTAAAATGAAAACAACAATAAGACATACGTGCTACTATTGGCCCACAGAGGGCCATGTCTTTCCAGCTTGACCCTATCTGTGTCTCTGTCTGTATCTGTGCGCTCATGGAGCCTCCTGCATCTCCCCCCTTTCTTCTTGACCCTCTTCTATCCCAGGTGTAAAATCCTTATCTCTCTCATCATCTGAGAGCTCAACATCTGAATCTCCCTGAACTATCTGGTACAGAAAATGTCTGCTTCAGTTCCGTCTCCTGCAACAATATTGAGTCATTAAGTCCATGAAGATGGTCCTGACGTCCACTAGAATGGACATTTATAAAAGAGCTGTTATTTGAAAACTTGAATTATTTAATTGCTTTCAGAACTAATTATATAGTTCCTCACATGTTAATAAACAAGAACATATATGATTTTCATGGTAAAAATTACAATTATTCAACAATATTTGACTTCTCCTCATGCTTCTATAAAATGTTGTTTTTGGTATGCCATCCATTTTGGATGAAAATAAAGAGGAACTTCCCAGCATGCAATTTTAACCAATGACATATCACTGGAAAGCCCAGGATGCCCTCTGTACAGTACATCAGGGATTGATAGATAACCTCAAAAGAGTAAAAGGAGATGCATGTTAACAAAATGTCCCCAATTGTAAATGGGCTGGGTCCCAGGAGGATATAGATTCAAATAAATTCGAATTCCTTAAAATTTCCTACAGCTCCTTACACCTGTAGTTTTAAATTGTAGTTTTAAAGCAGTAATAATTTATTTGATTTAATACCACATTTTAACGTTTTTCAATCACTTTAAATGAGACTTGAAATATGAAAGAACACAACAAAAGGTGCAACATGCTTCTCTTTATTACTGCTATAATTCAACTCTGGTTTGAAGAAAAGGTTATTTACTCCATGATAGTTATTGGTCTTTGCATTCGGCAAAGTAGTGTACTGCGGTCTCATTGTCGCACTCGGGCTGGAAGATGAGCTTCACCCTGCAAAACATCAGAACAGATCCACACATGTTGGTTTTGTTAGGTCATTTGTATGATGAAATGGTAATGTATTGCATTTAAAAAGGTAGAATACATACAACACAAAGACTGTATAAAGATATTACTCACATTCTCCAAAGCTTAGGTTTGTGCCCCATCGCGAAACCACCATTACTGTGGAAATATTCACATCGTCATTCACAGAACTTTCATTAGGATTTTGCAGCATGCTTAAAAAAGGGCTTGCTTTCGTGATGAATCCTTTAATTTCAGGTTCCCTCAGAAACCTCAGATATATGTGCAGAGTTTGACTGCAGAAATTTTTTTCTTTATTCAACTGCTGACCAAAGTATAACCTTTTTTAGCTTTTTTTTAGCTAGGTAGTTAAAGTCATTGTTGGGGTTCAAGTCCCCTCGTAGGTGGTTAAAGTCATTGTTGGGGTTGAAGTCCCCTACGTGTGCCGTTTTGGTCTCAAGACCCTGGTTCGCGGAGGATACCAAAAAAGTCCTAGAAAGACAAATTAAACTTAACTAACGTGCATTTAAAAATAAAAAAGAGGAATAGTTTCAGTGAATACTAAAAGGTACCACCGGGTCAGATTAGAATGTTCTAAAGGGGGGTTCGTTTGAAACACTTGAAATAACTAAAGCAAAAGTTAAACAAGAAAGTAGAAAGAAAGGGAGGTGATAGAAAACTATTTATGCTAAAAAGTGAGCAATGATTGAGAGTTAGATCTAAACATTTCAGATGTGTGTATCCCACACTGCACTGTCACTTTCAGTATCTTTGCTTTTAAAGTGTTTTTAAATGTCATTTTAATATCTGTCATTGTTGTAAAGCACTTTGAATTGCCTTGTGTTGAAATGTGCTGTATAAATAAACTTGCCTTGCCTAGAAGTAAAAGTCCCACATCAAACTAAAAGTAAGTAAGTATTTTCAGAAAAATGTACTCAAACTGTGAAAAGTAAAAGTGATATATGATGTTTTGGATCAAGATTACTGCTGCTTTAATGTGTCAGCAGTATTTTACTGTTAACTCGTGGAAATGAAGGCAATGAAGAGCTGTACATTATAAAATAACTTAAGCTGTCTGTTTCTTTACGTTTGTGTTTTTATGTCTTAGAACATGTCGGGATCTTTAAGAAACACAGCCGACTGTCTCGGTGTAAAACATTTTCTCACCTTATTTTAAAAGAAAGAAAGTGAATGATTTTATAAATGCATGTTAATATGTCACATTTAACAAAAGTGTTATAAATTATCCTGGAGGTCATTGCACAATAAAGTCAGCATTAAATAACATAATAAACCTTTTAAAAAGATAAGTAACTGTACACAGGTTATCTGATAGTTCGATGTGAACGCTGTGATTTAACTGTGAAGACATTTTAAAATGAGCTCACATGATTTTGCTGATGATGTTCAACACGCAGCCAATGTCATCTTCAATGTCGTCATCCACCAAGGCTGGAAAGGAAACATATTTACTGCTTTAAAAAGATGTTGGAAATGTTTTAACTATAGTTTAGAAATGTTGTGCTTTTCTAGAAGAGAGAAGAAGACATTTAGAGTGAGCTGTTGTTACTGTCCATTTTTCAGAACTGCCACATCTCACACACATTTCACACACTTACTGGAATGCACCTACATTTAGTAAAGTATTATCCTTTACGTAATAGAGTGGTGCAGTGACGAGTCCTAAAACCCGGAAGTGAGTTAGCATTTTACCACTTCCTGTTCCCTCGTCTCAGAGCCAATGGGATCTCTCCATAGGAGTTTGGAGAATATCTGAAATAAGGTCTGTGGTTGAGACACATTGAAGAGACGGATAACGTTTTGTTCTACGACATTAAATCCATCAGCAGTGACCCCACTGGTGATTTCTGAAGAGTTGACGTGTCTGAAAAACGATGGTTGTTACCAAGTGGCTGAATAGGACTACAGAAGTTGTGGAGGACGTTGTACGTCATTACGCCGAACACGTAAACACTCCTCTGAGTTAGTTTGCCCTGTTCTGCTTGAAAGCAAGTACCTGCCTCCTGCAAACTGTTCAAACAAACGCTTCAACTTGTACCATTTAGAATCTGTAGTTTTGAATATCGATGTTAAGTTGGCGTGACGTTGAAGTCGTGCTGCTGTACTGGGCTGTAGTTCGTTTATAGCATAACGTTAGCATTTTGCTTCTGGCGATTAGATTTATGATTTTAAAATTATAAAACTAGGGTAGACATGTGGAGATTATCCGGCTGAACAAAACGTGCATTTATCAAACAGGTAAGTTTTCCACAGACCTTATTTCGAGCTATTTTTCAAATTCCTTTGGAGAAATCCTGTT
>NW_011353003.1:0-3602 GCF_000735185.1 Notothenia coriiceps
CTCTGTAAGGAAGTGGCAGATTTGTTCCGGCTGTGTATTTTCAAATTCTAGCGCACTCGAGCTGGTTTCTCCAGAATTACATAACCCACCTTCAATGTTGTCCACCTGGATGGGTACTTTTGTAGATTCTAATTTGTGTATGCAAGCCTCTTAATTAATATTTTAATTTTACTCTAAAAATGTAAATCAACTAATAAAGGTATTCTGATCTTCTTATTTATCAAATACACCCGGTATGTTGCACTTTCAACCAGCGTGCCTATTGTTCAATATGGAGGTATCTGTTGTGGGATCCAAAGTAATACTGGTCCTGGTAATGGAGATAACATTGTCCAACATTGCAACAGCACTTTATATGTTTTTGTATTTCTTGTATTTAATTAACCTGTCATTTCATGATTCATGTGACTCATGTGCAATGCCAATTTTATTATTAAGAAGGTGAAGTTACATTTACATGAATAAAGCTCTCACAGGACAGCTCAGAGCTTCTTTATGAGAAACACAAAAGGTGTAAAGGCATAACTTATTAGACTGTGCCGAGTGTATGCAGCCTTGTGCAGTGATGTGATTGTGCTTGATTCAGGTAAACTAATGTGATATAAAAGTATTGACACAAATGTATATTGTATAAGTGTAACTGTAACAAACTTGTGGTAATGCTGATAATATATGTATATGAAATTAATTTGTTAACTAAGGTTCAGGAGCATGGCCACCCCTTAACCCCATCTCTAATCACTGCAAGATCTATTTATATCCGGCCAAAACATCCGGCCACATTTTGACTCCATTCTCTCAACCCACCCTCCCTCTCCCTTCCACTCAATACATTCCTTTTTCTACCTTATCCTTAGCCAAACTCCTTGATCCCCCCACCCATGGACCCTCTTCATCGATTCAGCCCTACATTCATTCATCCCTTACTCTCTCATCTCTTCTTCCTCACTCACTTCCCTTATCCCTTCATCACTACATCCCTTCTTCCCTTCATCCCTCCCTTCCTTTATCCCTTCATCCACCAATCCCTTCATCCCTACATTCCTTATCCCTACACACCCTCATCCCTTTAATCCTTCATCCCTCCCTTCCCTTATCCCTTCATCCACCAATACCTACACCCCTTCATCCCTTCACCTCTCCCTTCTGTTATCCCTATATCCCCTTATCCCTTTATCCCTTCATTTGTCGCTTCCCTTATCAATTTATCCACCAATCCCTTCATCTCCTCATCCCTACATTCCTTCATCCCTACATTCCTTCATTCCTTAATCCCTACATTCCTTCATTGCTCCCTTCTCTTAACCCAACATCCCCTCATCCTCTCTACCTGTCTCTTCGTCTAATCATATTCAACTTGTGCATATTTTTAGATGTCTCATTCTAGGAATAATCTGGGGGGCTGTTATCAGGCCGCATGGGATTGTGCCAGAGACGGAACCCCCTCTGAGTCTCCCTCTGCACGGACCACAGCACGTCCTCCCAGACCAGACCAACAGAGAGCATTCGTCATCATAATTTCTTCACCCACTCCATATCAATCCATTGTTACTTCTTTCATTAGATCTATAAACACCATACTGTTGTGCTGTGGTCCTTGCTAGTGAACAGTCGTTTGGGAAAATATTGACATTGTAGTTTTGCAAGTAAAGTAAAACATCTTAATACTTTTTCCATCTGATCTTTTGATCATGCTAATATTCCTTTTGTCTCATGTTGGTCTTATTTCCCTGCAATTTCTATTATATTTTTATTTTATTTACTTGCACTATTATCTGTATTGTGTGGCACTGTTGTAGGAGCCTGTGACCTACGAATTTCATTGTCATAACTACACTGTAGCTATGTACAATAAAAGCCTTGAATCCTTGAATATGGGTGGCCAGTTAGGACAGACTGCAGACTTAAAAAGTTGGCACTAATTAGAACCAGTTCTATCTTAGCATCAGCACACAGTCCTGGCCTCTGGCTCTGCTGAATCATAAAGGCTTAAAACACCGGGACGGCAGAGAGCTACAGACTTTCCGTAGTGGCATCTGAGCAATCTTTGACCAAATAAATGTAGGTAGATCAGCATTTTGACCGCAGTGATGATAAAGAGGGAGGTCACAAAGTCTGCTGCATTCCACGGGGGTCCAGTGAGAGTTTGGAAGATGCTATCTGCTGTTGTGTTTTCGGCTAACACCACCTGATGAACTCCTGTGACTGATCTCTTGAATGTGGTTCTCAGTTTCTCTTCGATATACCCACCATACGGTGCCAAGAGCCCATCTGCTCCAGAAACTGCCTTAGAATTTACACTTCCTCCCCTGGCAGGCCACCCAAGTGTACAGGATGTAAACTAATACTTTACAGTAAGAAATCGTACTCCCTGGAGATAAAAAAAAGAAATGGGCTCAGGGATTAGTCTGGAAGGCACCCAAAGGTCTGTCAGTGGTTAATGCTAACTGACAGGAAAGTCCAACAGAAAGAGCAACAGGAAGAGGAAACTCTCCCCCTCAACATCCTGGATGGCTTGCCTATGTGTGACTGGATATTTTCAGACACTGCGCAGGGTTTCTGAGTCTCCGTTTGTCCTTCACATCTGGTATTGACACGGCAAAGTTTTAGTGTCTCATTAGTGACTTTGAAAACACATGTGTTCCAGTTCTGTAGTCGGAGAAGAAATATTGTTCTGCCGACTGATATTTACAGTCAGTAATGGAAGAACTATTCAGATGCTGTACTCGAATAAAGTACCAATAAATACGGTGGCTGAGAGGTGCAATCGACAATTACAAAGTGTGAAACATTTTATCAAAGCTTGAGACAAATTTACATTTTATAAAACAAATTTACATTTTATAAAACACTTTTACCAAAGAAAAAACGATTCAACATCAACAAAAACAAATTAACAAGATGCGAAACAATTTTACAAAGCTAGAGACAAATTTACAAGTGTCGAAACACTTTAACATTTCCTGAAACACTTTAACATTTCCCGAAACACTTTAACATATGCCGAAACACTTTAACAAACTAGAGAATCAAACCGGAAAGGGAATGCCCATCATACCAGAAGTGACGTGCAAGTGATTGACGCAAACTTAAAGGGGACCTATCATGCTATATTTGAATAATATATTGTAGGGCCATAGCTATATAAGGTATATTTATAAGTTTTATTTTTCAAAATACCAAACAGATCATGCATTTTAGCCATGCCTCATTTGCCTCACTCCAGCTCTGCCTTTGCATGAGCTGGAGCTGAACCCCCCCTGCAAAGGAGGGGGCGAGGCACAAGCGTCATGTTACTATGCTGTTGCCATGCTGTTGCTATGCTGTTGCCATGCCACGGCAACCTCTCATTCCCCTGATAGGTGGAGAGTTGACCATACAGGCGCAGTGCACCTCTGTGACATCATAGAGGTGCAAATCAGAATCCACATGTATCAAATCCGTTGCAGCCCTGTTTTTAGAGATTCCCCTTTAAGGTAGTATGTGACATATAAATGGTCAAAAATTGTACATTCTCCATTAGCTTACGAGCTCCATGTTCAAGCGATCAACTATTCCTTCGCAAAGTTGCATCACATTGGATATCCGCTTAAGTTGCCCTA
>NW_011353004.1:0-2788 GCF_000735185.1 Notothenia coriiceps
GGTCCTTGGTTGAAAAAGTTTGAGAAACACTGACTTAAGCTGTTTTATTTGATGACAGTGGTGTATTGCAGTGTGGAAAAGTAGTGGCGCTAAACCACAAATATACCAAGTGTTGCATCATGTCGCTTCAGTTTAACATATCATACAACAGACCAAACATTTTACAAGCAAAATCACATACATTATTAATTGTTTAAAACAAATAGTGGGCAGATTCATCCATTAGTCCACTTATAGTTACAGATCAAACTGGATGTTGCTTGTTTGGGGTTGGGGGTTGGGGGCATGCATCACCAGGAAGATGTTTTTTAAATGTTGAAGTTAAACGCATCAATCTGGTGCATTTTGAGAGCAACATGAAGAGATCTATGGATACATCTCTCAACACCCATATGAAACAGAACTGTAAGCAGATTTTTTCTTTATGGATATTTTACAAATCACTCCCCTTTTAAACTGTATTCTTGTTTATTAATAACAACTTTTTTTTACTGTCATATTAGTATTGTATACCTGTTTACTTTAATCTCTTATTTTTCTATAACTATAATGATCATATAAAGATGTGCCTTTACCTCACTGGTTGGAGAAAAAGCTTCTTATATTCCTTAGCATAGCTAGCTAACCAGATGCTAATAACAACAAAGTTATTGACTGTATGATCAGTATGACAGATGAACAGATCGCCACTGGGTTTACAACTAAAGACACAGCCACGCAAAAACTGCGGCATGTGTACGGCTCCTTATGGGTACTGCAATTTGTGAAGTCCCTGCCCGGAGCCGCGTTCTGGTGCTCTCCGTTAGAACTACACTCCTGTCAGACGAGACATATACCACGTAACGTTAGGCTCGTGTTGTGTTCAAGGACCCTGAACTTGGCCAGGAAAAACAAGCTTGTTTAATTATTTTGGGGTCTAGATTTCTTGAATTTTTTTCTTTTTTGCGTGTGTTTATAAATTACCTCGAGGGCCGTACCAAATGGTCTCGCGGGCCGTATACGGCCCGGAGGCCGGAGGTTCCCCACCCCTGTTCTAAAGGCACTCAAGGATTGTTTTTCCAGTCAGTACTGTTCTTGTTTAAGCATGTTTTACGCTACAATATCAGCATCCCCTTAATATCAGTCAACAGTCAACATTTTGGAATTTAAAAAATATAAATACATTCCCATAGCCTTCATACTGTTCACTTCACCTCCCCAGATGTGCAGCTTAGCATGAAGCGGTGACCAGCAGTTGTTACTGTTGCATGCCAAAGCAGTATATCTACTGTTTGTCAATCTGATTTTAAAAGCAGCCCCAACTGATTGAGACAAAATGACACAGCAGTGATTCATGGATGCTTTATTTCCTCTCTCCCCTCCAAACACTGCCTACATATGGAGATGATTAAACCCTGGCTTGTGTAATTCCCTCCTTATATAACTGGAGCATTGGAGACATCACCAATATGCTTTTGTTTGACAGTTTGGTGATGAGTGTGTTTGTGTGAAGGCCAGTTCTAAGCTGACACACTGTTTCCAGAGACAGGAGGGACCCAGAGTGACCTTGGTGTACAGAAAACACATAAAGTATATCCTGAGGAAATAATGTGCTACCAGATGGTGTTTTTTCTCCTATGTTCACCCCTGTAAATCAACCGCCAGTCCCCATATTTGTTTGTGGCATCGCATCTTCATGATTTCTTATTGTATTAAACCAATATAATCATAATACCGGCTATAATCTAATTTATCTTTTATTTTTAAAGGTTAGAGCTTTTTATATTGATCAAATAAATAACTTAGATCAAGAAACATAGGGACACAATAAAGTCCAGGGTAAAGGCATATCAGCAGTCAGAAACAGGTTAAAAACAACCAATGTGTCAGGATTTTTTAAATAGGGCGATTTAGTTAAACATTTAATTACACTTAGGGTGTTTCTTGCTAAAAAAGAAAAGAGTTGAGGAGTTGCCATTGGCAAACAATAAGTAGAGTTCTATGGTGAGATGCAAACCAGAGTTTCTACAGTTTGCTACATTTGTGGGCACACATCTACCTGCATTGAAACTGGATGTTGGCAAGTTCCTCTGACTGACAAGAGCAGAAGACAAACAAACAAAACTATTTTAGGGCATCATCATAAAGTCACTTTACACACACTGTATGGTACATGGATGTTTATTTCCTTTTTGTATAGTGCCAAACTGATAGTAGATGTATATTGTCCATTTATATATTGTTGTTCCAGTCTTTAAGACTCCTCAAAGCACCTTCACATACATTAATACAGAGACAGAGGCTGCCATAAAAGCTGCCACCTGCTCAGGTGACTAACATTCCAATACACTCACACACTGCTCGCTCTCAGAAGTAATTTGGGATTAAGTATCTTGCCCAAGGACGAAATGTGCACATAAAAAGAAGAACTTGAAATGAGCACTTTTTTGCCGAATTTGAGAGCTATGAGTGTTAACTATATGATGCTGACCTCTCTTCCCCTTTTTCATCACAGACACAAAGGTGAATATATGTGTGACAGGAATACTGAGCAGCAGCTGGGCCGAGGGAGAGGAGCAGCTCTCTGCTCTGAGGAGAAACATTCCTTTACTCCAGTAAACTCTCACACCTTTGTAACACTACATTTACAGCATGTGAGAGGTCAAACTGCCTGACCATAAAACTATCCCACTGTAGACAGGCAGATGTACACACACACACACACACACACACACACACACACACACACACACACACACACACACACACACACACACACACACACACACACACACACACACACACACAC
>NW_011353005.1:0-3527 GCF_000735185.1 Notothenia coriiceps
GAAGCTTGGGGTAGTAATACAAAAACTACAATTTCTTAAAATGTATGATATCCAAAACATGTTTTTTGAGGAATAGCTGGAATATGAAATGATAAAAAAAATGTAATTACAAAGATACTCTATAAGAAAACCACCTCACCGGGTCCAAAAAGACCCACTGCATCTAAAGGTTAACTTTCTCCATCTTTCAAAAGCATCTTTAATTGTAATCAATGTTGCATCACTTCTCTGGTCATGGAGCTTTTGAGAAAGATGCTTACATGTGTAAATCAAGAACTGGCAGCCTGTTTAGGTTATTTGCCCGATAAGAGATTTTGGGTAATAGATGGGTGAGAAAGCCAAGAAGTCAGCAGATACAGAGCTTGCAGGTAAGGAGCTGGATATGTTGTGTCTGGCGCTCACTGGACTGGACTTAAAGTTAAATCTGCTCTGATGGAGTTGGAGGCTATGGAGGTTTGTTATGCCTACACTGAAACTGAAAGATAGAAGCAGGGTTTTTTTGTATCACATCTGTTGTTACTTTGAATACCTATCATGATCCATATGTTTTTAAACAAAACTAAGATAAAAAATTGAATCACGTCAGAGCACTATACCTTAAGGCTATCTTTGCTTCCAATGTAGCTCGAGCTCAATAACACAATGCAGCTCAATAACACAATGCAACTTACATGTTTGTGGAAAAAGCTTCTAAATGCCTGGATGTTCAGAATAGGGTCAACAAGAGCTTTTCTAAATACAAATTCCCCCCTCCAAAAAATGTCGTGGTGTAATGATATTGGTTATAGAGTGCAGCCAGCTAATTTAATTACAAAAATGGAGAAAGAATTCTTGAAGGAGTTTGAGAGAAGATTGATTTAGCTCATTATTGCCTACTTGCATCCCCATGTTCAGCTGCCTGAATGGCTCGTTCAGATTCAGTTCAGACCTTTGAGACTGTATGTGTCTATCAATTATAAATGATACATTACATAACTGTTCATCCGTGCATATAAAAGCAGTGTGCAGAATGATGGACCCTCTGACAAAGACTGGATTTGAGCTTCTCTTGTGTCATATCTGTCATGTGTGGGTCAAAAATCTGAATCAAAGTAAGTATTAAGATGCAAAAAGGAAAAGTTGACTCCCTCTGCTGCCAGAATCTGATGGGAAGAGAGGATGAGGGAGGCAGGGGAAGAGAAGGAGTGGATGCATGTGGGGGGAAGGGGTCTCTCCAACATGTATGAACAGTAGGATTAGAGTGGGGATAGTCTGGAGAGCTGTGTGCCTTTGCCTGGTGTTTCTCATCTTATCTAACTGAGGCAGAGGACGAGACAGCTGCAGAAACACACGCAGTGAAGTCACAAATACTTTTCTCTGTAGGTGAAGATATCAGCCTAGGAATACAAAACAGAACAGAAAGTGTCTTTTTTTCTTCGAAAATAGTCTCTTATAGGTTCCACTCACTCCGATGTATATTTTAGTCAGCTGAGCATCGAGCAGCAGCAGCCTATCACCAGCCTCCCACAGCCCCTCCCCCTGCGCACCGAGCGCAAAAACCGCTCCACAAATTCTATTTGGACGCATTAGCGAGCAAGATGGCGCTGTTGCTGTCAGCACCTCGGACAGCTCTCGAAACAAGACTGGACGTTTGATTTATGAGCAGAGGTGTTCCTAAACTCGTCCTGTCAGAGCAGCTCAGATGATGAGACCGCATCCGGGTGCCGCGTGAAGCTCTGGGTCAACTTGACTGCTGTTAACCAGGACTTTGCCCTCCTCCTCCTCCTCCTCCTCTGCAGCTATTGAAGAGTTCAGGAGGACAAATCATATACACCGGCTTCAGCCTGCAGAGGAGCAGTAGCCTATATCTTCATCACAACGGTGCGAACATGGAGGGGCGCGTTGGGAAAACACCCGGGGCCGGTTCAGAGAGGAGAAACAAGGCTGTGTTCAAGAAATAGTGTTGCCTAGTTTCTTGAGTTTCAATTCCTGCATTCTTACTATTTTGCTTTTCATCGGTTGTGAAGATGTTGGTGATCCTGGTGGCGATGTCTTCAGGCTTTTTCAGCACCGGCTCTGCCCTCAGCTCCCATTTCAGCCCAGGTGAGCCGACATTCCTCTGCTAACATCCCCGGATAATGCTCTAATGCGCTGCTGTTTGATAATGCTCGTTACGCGTTAAACTACAGGTTGCTCAATGCTTACAAACGCATACACATTTTAACGGCTACCTAATTCATAAGACGATCAGATACCCCGTGTTGAAACGATGCAATCGTTCAAACCCGCAATTTGTGAAGGATCCTTGCGTGTGATTTGAGAATTAAAAAATTAAAAAAAACAGAAAAATAATGTAACCATTCTGTAAATATGATTTATAGACGTTCATATCAATAATGTGTTCTCTCTTAAAGGTGCAGTACATATAAAGGTGAAAGGTGAAAGGGAATTGTGGGAGACTTCCTCTAATTGGAGTGCACCTGTGTTATCCAACAAGTAACACAAGAGGATTATAGGAAATGATTAATGGTGGCAGGTTGTTTTCACATCATGGTGAAATCATCATAAATCCTTGCAAAGTCAATGGCATTTTTTTATAATGCAGCATAAGCAGCAACTGGCCTATCATTTATGTGGTTTCTATGGCAACCAAAAGGCGCAGCAGTCTCTGGCTCTCTTGTTGCTAACAGTGAATAAAAAATTGATTTACTCCTACAGTGCCTAATCATTTTCTAGAGTTACTTCGTAGTGAGGACATTGGCATTTTTTTCTCTGGGTTGTTTTGACATAATGAAAAACAGAAGCGTATTCATTTCCTGCAGGCGCTTAAGTGGGTCTCTACTGCCTCTCTTCAAATGGCTACCTGGCTTCATAATGCCCTCCTGCCCTTTTCAAAGCACATTAATTTCATATCGTAAATCCCCACTCTCCATTTCAGTATTGTAATCAATGCAGCAGATTGTCCTTCTCTTTTGCTTTGCTTGATTCTTTTCTGTTCTCTCATAATTATTAAAGGAGAGGTGTCATGGCCATTTCCACTGATCATAATTCCATAGTTGAGGTATACTAAAATAGAAAAATACTGTGCAATTTTCCAAACTCACATTGGTTTCGCATACAGCATCTCTGTAAAGTATGTGTATTCAGCAGTATTCACTTTCTCCACTAAACGGCTCGCTGCAGCTCCCCCCCCCCTCCGTGATTTCCTTGTTGAGCGATACACAGCCAAACACAGCCTGAACACACACAAAGTCACAGCCGAAATAAAAACAATAAGTGTGGCTTGATATTGAGTAAGAAAAAGGTTTATAGGTTGATAAACTCTGTGAGAATGGGTCTGCAGAGAGAATTTCGCGCCCAACTGTCTGTTATCAGCCTGCATCAGGGAGCAGAAATCAGCAGGGCTGCCTGCACTGAGTGTGTGTGTGGATTGGTCAATTTGGACCAATCAGCGGGGGCTTAACGTAACGGCTCCGCGGACGTAACGTAACGGCTCCACGGATTGGCCCATTTAGTTCCGGGTACGTGCTTACGAAAGCATGTACCCG
>NW_011353006.1:0-2815 GCF_000735185.1 Notothenia coriiceps
GCCGAATTAGTGTTGATCCTGCAAAGAGACGTATTGTGTGAAAAGAAATGTAAGATGTTGTTTAATTGCTGATATATTTATGATCCACGTCACGTTTTCAGTGTTGGCGGCAGTTCCTCATGTTTGTCTAGAAGTCTTCTCATCAGGGCTCTATAAATAGAGAATTACAGCAGATATGTAACATTTAATGCAGCCGAACCGTGTATTACAATGCCGTTATGTGATGACTTCCAAAGAGAAAAGCAAGCACACTCGGAATAAAGAATTATTATTATTTTTTTATATGTTTTCGGTCTATTTGTTAATGACGATGTGATGTGAGATGTGAGACTGGAATTGCACAGGGGAAAATAACGTATCTTTAGATGCGGATTTTGTTAAACTAATACGTTTGCGCTGTGGACCAACACTATAAATTGACGGGGAAGGGGGTAGCAATAAAGATAACACCATTAAACAGTTACACAACATGACAGAAATAATATCGATACCAGCGTCCCTAGCAACCACCTTGGTAACAATGAAAATGTTGTATGGACACAATTTCCTGAAGTAATCTTCGTAATAACTAGCAAACTAAAGGTCATGTGCATCAACTGCACACATAATCTGAAATAACAACTCATATTTCTCGCATCAAATGACATCAAAATGCATTTTAATGGCCAAACTAACCTTAAAATAGGCTTTTTCCACCGAGAATAAAACGAAGTTCGGCCATGTTTTTTTTTTCTGCAGAGAGAAATTTGAAGATCAAGTGACAGACGCCAGCCATTGGAAATGAATGGTGAAAAAAAACATAGGGATCTTAAAATTTCAGAGGCGTTTTTGTAGAAATACTACGTCCTACGTTGTGGACCAACGTAGCTATTACACGTTTAGATGTGAGACTGGGTTGCAAATACCTATATAACACAGGAAGGACAAAAACTCAAAAAGCATAATATGGCCTCTTTAAAGATAATTCGGTTCTGATTCACTTATATGATAGAGTCTCTCTCATATATGGCACTACTTTGACTGAAAAAGATACACATACCCCACTGTTGAGAGGAGCAGTGACCAGCAGGGGGTCGGCAGAGCACATGTTGACAACCACTTAACGTCTCTCAGGACCTGATAACTGCTTCCCCTGCTGGAACATTCACATCTGCCTCAGAGATGTCACATTAATAACTCCAATCAGCTGACAAGACACACTTAGAGGGCTAAAGCAAAAGTGAAAAACAAAAGCTGTTAGGAAATCTCAGCAGTGGCTGTCACCAAGAAATAACAGAGTTATCCAACTACACTGGATCATGCTGGTCCTGTTTTATAGCTGCACTTAGAGCACCACACATATGCAGCTGTACTCTTTAATATTATTATGAATCTCTTTCATCAGGAGAGGAAATAAAACATCACAAAGAACCAGTCGAAGAATAAGATGCAACAATGAGCCAAGTGAAAGTGCAACCATTTATAAAATATAATCACACCAGATTGCAATGTGTGCATAGAATATGAAGTAGTAATGAAAATGGTCTGGAAGGTGTATCTGGTTCCTTAGTTTCAACCTGAACAGGGATGGTCTTATTCTTGCAACGCCTCGTGTAAATACCCTGACGGGAGGTCAGAGCTCTGCTTATTGTACAGTCAGCCCAACAAAACCCTCTTGGCAGAGCCCTTCAGTTCTGTTTGATGCTGTGTCAGCAGGCAGGACACTCTTGATGGTCTAGGAGAAACTCCTCAGTATTTGAGGGGATACCTGGAATGTCATCAAGCGTCTTGCCTTCCTCTGAGTGAGAAACCAGGGTAGTTAAAGAGGACATATTCTGCACATTTTCAGGTTCATATACTTAGTGTCTGGACATGTCTCCATGCTTTAATGTTCAGAAAGCTCTTTATTTCTCTCATACTGCCTGCGCTGCAGCACCTCTTTTCACCCTCTGTCTGAAACCAGAGCCCAGTCTGCTCTGATTGGTTAGCTGGCCTGCTCTGTTGTGATTGGTCAACCGCTTAGAGATCTTTCAGAAATGTCCCGCCCCTTAGCCAAGTACTTTCAATATGATGGAACATTCTCCAATAGGAGCACAAGTGTTACATAGTGATGTCACTATGTTATGGAATTAATCTAAGGAGACTTACTTTACTGCTCTTACATTGTATCCATGATTGGCCCGACCATTTCCTGACATCTTGCATCACTGGGGGGCATGCATCATAGTTTACCTGCATACTTAAGGTCATATTAGTCGTGAGTGATCAACACTGGGAACCATGACTGTGCAGAACACATCTGTTACAGGTTCTTTGTTAACACATAGTTCGAGCTGCCTCTCTCTGACCTCTTTTCACAAGAAGCATTTCTCTTCTCAGCCCTGAGTTATCATGCTGACATTTTTTGTCTAAAAGCTCCATAAGGAATAAAATGAGAATGAAACAAAGCAAAAGAGGCACATGAGCAGTGAATCTCCAGTGAAGTGGCATGTGAAAGAAAAATGTGCTGAGCTGTTTGGCTGTGCTTCAATACGCCCCCAAGCCACTTACAAGTATACGTTTATGTTGTAAGAGCAGTTTGCTGTGATTCTCTGTCAGCTGTCACACTCGTATCTCTGCACTGTGAGCTGTGAAAGCTTTACTCAAGTTCTTTAAAAAAAACTGCCACACACACACACACACACACACACACACACACACACACACACACACACACACACACACACACACACACACACACACACACACACACACACACACACACACAGAGACAGACAGACAGAGACAGACAGACAGAGACAGACAGACACAGACAGACAGACAGACAGACAGACAA
>NW_011353007.1:0-1587 GCF_000735185.1 Notothenia coriiceps
AGGAGCTATCTTGGGACTTTTACTGCGACAACGTTGACTTGCCTGTGAATAAAAAATAAACCATAGTGTTGGTGATCTACAGTGTTGTCATTCTTCTTTGAACACCAGTAAGACCGCTAACACCCTATTTCAATAATCACACTCCCTGTCATTGACATAATTAATAGATAGTTTAGCTTCTCATCATCAGTTGCTGTGGCCAACTGATGTTAACGATCGTAACTGAAAGGCTGCCTGCCAAACGTAAACATTCAGCCACGTGACATTCAGCCAAACTCTCGCGAGAGTTTTACACAAGACGGATCCTTTCTAGCCATAACCCTATCAAGCAGTGAGCGTGCGATGTCCTGTTCAGATGACATCAAATCCAACGGGATGCCAGAAATAAACTCCACAGAATCACACTACACACCTACGCAATGATTACATTCAGGCAGACTGTAGAATACAACCTCTTTGGACAATTTATATACTTATTGAAAACAAGCTACAAAATGTAATACCTTGGGAAATGCTGTTTATCACTTTTTAATAGCCTTCATTTTCGCTAAATTGATTTATGAACTTTAAATACTTTTTAAGACCCCCTGAATAAAGGGAGTTAAAGAGACCAGGGTCAACAATACAAAAAATAAAACCATCTCTCCAGGTCTTCACCCCCTCACCTCCTCCTTCATGCCGGTCTCCAGCAGCATCATGACGCAGGCCTCCAGCGGCAGAGCGATCTCTCGTCCGCTCCTCTTCAGGTGTTCGTCCAGCATCGTGCCGAACGCTGGCTTCTCCGTCCACGAGTCTGAAGGCGAATGGTGAAATAAGACGCAGTGATAGTTAGAAGATTAATGCTGTTGTGGAATATGTGCAGGGTTGGGCAGTAACGTATACATGTAACGTAACAAACACAAATAATGATATACTCGATTATATTTTGAAAATGTTTTGATGACTTCTTAAAAATATGGCAATTTTATAATAATGAAACTTTCCATGATAAGAAATACACCTGTAGTTTGTTAGTGTATTTGAAGCAAGCAACTGGAGAAACACAAAATGCATTTCCTTGCATTACAAATCCTTTAAGGAGTTTGGAAAGAATAAACAATACATTTGGAGATCTTGTTTTTCTTAAGCTACCTCCATTTATTAGTGTAAGGTACAATATCTCCAACGTTGGATCTTGACTTTTATATATATCTTTTGGTTATAAAAGGGACAGATATTAGTATGCGCTTTGGGAACAGAGAAGAATTCCCATCTAATGTGTATCGAGTAACTGAATAACTTCAAAGTAATTCAACCTGTCCCTGGTCCTTTTATAAGATCCGTCTTTTACTCTGGTATTCATTAAAGAAATATAAATATATTTATATTTCGGCCCGGCTCCAGGCCTCTTGCTGATCTGCAGATTTTTGGTTCAACAGTCCTCTCTCCCCCAGCAGGGAGCCATCAAATAAGAACCACAGGAGTGACTGTGAAATCTTCTGTGTGTGTGTGTGTGTGTGTGTGTGTGTGTGTGTGTGTGTGTGTGTGTGTGTGTGTGTGTGTGTGTGTGTGTGTGTGTGTGTGTGTGTGTGTGTGTGTGTGTGTGTG
>NW_011353008.1:0-1920 GCF_000735185.1 Notothenia coriiceps
TGTTTTTTTATCCAGCAAGTTGCAGCTGGGCTTCCGAGAAGTACATGGCGCCGAGATAGATTTGGTTCAATATGATAGAGTAAACTGATCAGTGTGTGTGTGTGTGTGTGTGTGTGTGCGTGTGCGCGTGCGTGCGTGTGTGTGTGTGACGTCCCCAATGTGCCCTGGAGACAGTGTGTAGAGATATCTATGATAATTCATCCACTATAAATGAAGCTCCATTTATAGATTCTAATGAAATCCTAATTGCCATCTTAATACACTCCCCTACTTTTATGGAGACATAAGTAATAGGCATGGGGACATGAAATTATTTTTATTCTGATATTTATTACACCCATTTGACTCCTATGCAATACAGTTCTAAATTAGATCTGGGATGAGAATTATCTAACAAATGATATCATTTGGATCAGCTAATTAGCTGGGACAATCCAACGGAGGTTTAACTCCTGTAATGAGACACAAATATGACATGTGATGTCTGCTCCAGCTAGAAGGAGGCAGTTGTTCTGCTGTGTTACATTATGACTCTTTGTACAGCACAGTGCAGCGTGTCAGGATATTATGACGAGCCATTCACAGAAGCCACTAGCACGTTATGTTTGATCAAATCCAGAGCAATTCTACACAATATCATGTCTATTAAAGACATGCATCTTTTTTGTAATGATGTTTCGCGTCATGCTCTTCTTCAGAACATGTACAGCATTGTGCAAACTCTATTTTTACATTTTGTTGCAGGCATATGACTCTATGAGAATTATGAAAGCAATAACTTATGTTAATCTTTACATCAGGACAGTTTTATTCAAAGTACCTTTCACGTTCCCCTGTATAAATCTTAGACAGTGGTGTTGTTGTGAATATGAGGTATGGCACTGATGAGACATGCATATTGTGGGATGCAGACTGATATTACTTCATTATTGTACAATAACCTGTTGCGATCAACATTATTACAAAAATACCATTTGTTTTTACAAATGAGAAATCACTTTATTTTCCCTAAACCAATACTCTCTTATTAGAATAAAAATACACTTTTGTCATATTATGAATGACAATAATTCATTATTCATTATAATAATTATTTACAAAAATATTTTTGGGACGTAATATGGTCTGCGTTTACATTAGCAAGCATCGCTAACACTCAGAGCTAACGCTTTACTGGAGAGAGCATGTGTAAAGAAGCAGGAAATAAAAAAAGGAACTCACCTTGTGGTAAACCCGCAAAAGAAAAAGCATTTGAGCTCCTTACTGTTTCAGAAATAATCCTTGATATGGTTTTGACATGATATGGCGTTTCATCACGGCAGCATTTAGACCAGTGGTGCCCAACCTTTTTTGAACCGAGAGCTACTTTTAAAGTTGCCAGTCTGCCGAGATCTACCAGTCCAAATAGAGAGGCGTAGCCATTACTGACAGCCTACTACCAGGAAAATACACACTTCTACTTGTATAAAACTGACCTTTGTACGGTTAATACTTCATAAAATACTGCAGATCCTTTATCTTGCCTCTGTCTAATGCACACATACAAGTATTCAACTGAAGCTACACAACAGTGTTGTTGATACAGAGGTGGAGTTTATTCACACGTCACATACTACAGATGGTAATGTTTTCAAGAAACATTGAACAGTGTTGCCACATGACACAGGAAAAAAAGAAAAGACTCTGAACCCTTTCTTTGCCATTATATAAAAATAGTGTTGCTACAAAAGTATAAATGAGGCTTACTAATAAGACAACTCAGATCTGAAGCTACACAGGAATCTGCTGCCAAAGTGCAATAAAAAAGACAAAATGAATAGAATCAAACCCTTCTTTTAGTTGCATTTTAGTAGAGTATAAAAAGAAATAGCCTTTAAAATAGGATGCAAGCAACACTATTTCCTTAACCTGAATTGATAA
>NW_011353009.1:0-4522 GCF_000735185.1 Notothenia coriiceps
CTACACTGTATAGACCCTCCAGAAAAAACGTGATTGTCTGATCGCAGAATTTACCGCATAATCAGCAAAATGGCGCAGATTTCTAAAAGGCCGCATAATCCCCGCATTTTTCCACACAAAGTTGAGAAAAAAGTTGACTCGTCTTGACGTGACGTCATCAGCTCGCGCATCACAGAATGTAAACAACACTGTATAGAGTGAACGTGTGGAGCTCACACGATAGAGAAAACACCAAGATGAAAAAATCTAATCCATCTCATTTACCGACGAACATTTCTACTAAAGACCGGGCAAAAAGTGGGGGGAAACTATTCTGCACCCCGTGCAACTGTGTGTTGGAGCATAAGAGAAAATCGACGGTGACGACCCACTTTGATTCATTCAAACATTCGAAAATGCTTTCTGCTGCTGCGGACAAGAAAGCCAAACAACTCACGTTCACGAGGCATCAACCTCCAAAACCCTTTCGAGGGCTACAAGAAACGAAGTGAGTAGCCTACAAGATTGAAGCTGCAGATAACGAACGAGTAAATGAAAACAGAATGAGGCGGAGAAGTGTGTGTGTGTGCGTGGGGGGGGGGGTGTGTGTGTGTGTGTGTGTGTGTGTGATTAAAATAGACCAATTGATTTTACAATAAATAAACATTGAATGTCTTTAATTGAATAGTAAAGGGTTTTAACGTTAGTGGCAGGTTGTGTGTGAGAGAGAATAAATAAGACAGCCCAATATCTTTAAAAAAATTGATAATTTTTTCCCGCATATTTAGCATATTTCGCAACTTTCCGCATATTTCGCAACTTCCCGCAGTTTCACCGCATAAAATCACATAAAAACCCTGCATGTTTAATTGCATAATCAAGGATTTTAGCCCGCATAATCAAGGAATTTTGCCCTCGTTTTTCTGGAGGGTCTATAATATGTCTGAAATAGAGGTAAGCACATACATTTAGAGGAGCTGTTGGAGAGGTCTGCACCTTCCTATCCAATAAGAACAGGAAACAAACAGCAGCTGATTTTAAAGTCTGATGATTTATTGACCCTCCACTCACCCCTCACCTGACTTTTACCTTTGGACATAGTCATAGTTCAAGAGCTTATTCTCAGATCGAACACAGGAAGAGTGTGGAGGTATGGCAGGTGTCTCATTTCATGAAGGTGAACAGAGTTTATGTTCTATTAATGCTCACCATGATTTGACTCATTTGTCAAGAGTGATGTCTTGCAGTCAAGTCAATATGAAATCATGATTTGGCAGAAGCAGGCAGGGTGTGTAGAAAAGATCCATGGGAAATAACTGGAGACTGATCAAAGTGAATACTTTATAGAAGGAAATTGAGTTCAGAGAGAGTTGTACACGTGAAGATTCAAGCTTTATGAAGGAACAGAGCACAGAATGACCAACATACATGTGAAATGACATCTTAGACAATACTGGGCCCAAAAGTCATACAAAGCCTAAAGCCTATCTTTGCAATGACTCAACACATGATGAAATAACATGAAGAAAAGGTGCCATCTTGTGGGAATCAGTGCTAACATGAGCAATCCGGGCTGATTAACTTCCACTATCCGAGTAGAGGCTATTTAGAATAAAAATGTATCGTGAATGGAAATATACAAGTTGTTCCTTACCTTCTTTGCTTTTAAGCCCTTGTTCATAGGTTTTCTATGAGGTGTAAGCTGTTAAATCAGCAGTTTAACCTGAATCATGTTGCTTAATAGGTTACAACCTAGAGTATTCTACAATAAAGTATGATATCTGTTAATAATTTTACCTACCTGGGTTCTCTTATTGATAGGGGTTCCGGCCCCCAGGTGGGGTACTGCAGCTCTCACCCGCTGATGTACAGCAGGTCCTCTCATGACCTCGCTTCCTGCCGCGAACAGCTTACTTACCGGTGAGTGACAGCGCGGCATGCTTGGCTGATACAGTCTGAAGGTGTGCTTGATGGATGAGCCCACGTCAAAAAGATCTGTTTGTCTTGGTGCTTTCAAAGGCCGAGCGTGACCCGCCGGCACGGATCAAGATGTGAGCCTTACCTCGACCACACCGGAACACTAACAGGTTGTGACCCCTGACAACAAGATCCAACATCATGTGGAGACTTCACATCAATAAACACTTTGAAACGGCACCGCCTGCCTCAACAGCCTCATGGCCCAACAAAGCCTGGCCCTGGCACAAAGACAACACAATTGGAAAACAGGAATGCATGAGTTAAGAAAAGGAAGGGCTGGGTGGGAGAGGGGTGAAGTTAAGGTGGGGGTGGGTGTTAAGAAACCATTTCAAATAATTTGATGCAGAAGCTGGGCAGCGACCATTTGACTGCAGGGAGGACTATATGGACTGTGACTTTCAGTTTGCTCTAAAGCGAGGCAGCTTTTCAAAGGACCCTCTGAAGTGACAGCTTTTTCTCTCTTTCTGTCCCTGTGTGGTGCAGGGACCCGACCGGGGCCCAAAGACACTTATATCACTGGGCCGTGACAGCTACACACATACACCAACACACAAACACACACAGTGTTGGCTCCAGGCCTTTTGTTGCAGGGTCCTGCTTCACTGACCGTCCTCATGCTGCGGGACAATGAGAGGGCAGCTACTGTCTGCCTCCAACAACATAGCAGGCAGTCGCACGGGCAGAACTAATCTGGGAATGTCTTTCCAACTCTTTTCCTAAAAACATGAAACAGAAAAGAAAACATCGACCGACCACTGCAATCCTATTCACATAGTGACATGGTATTATAATTGGGACTTCATTAAACCATTAATCCACCCCACGATCTCCGGATATAACGGGATAGTTCTTTCAGTATTGATCAGATTCATATATGTCTGAAATAATTCAACACCTTTCACCTCTCAACACTGCTGCTGTTTATTACAATACAGTAAGAGCACAATGCCAGAAACAAGCTTTGAGGTCCTTCACTAAAAGTTACAAACAATCTATGAACGGAAACTGTTGCAACGGCCAAAGGCCGAACTACCTCTGGTTCTTCAAAACACTTTGTCAAAACCAGCAGCTGTCACATAAAAGTAAAACAGATTTGCATTTGTACAGCACAGAGCAAAACATACATGTGACTTAGTGTCTTATTAAAGAAACATAACTAAACAACAATAAAGAAGATGACATGAAGCTTCAGTACTGTTTCAATGCACTTACTGATTTATTTATTTATTCTTTACTGGATGAGTGGGGGTATAATTACATTACATTAGCACCAAAAAATACTTAAATGATGTAATACCAATTAATGGGAAATGTTTAAAAAAAACGATATAATTTGCTTATTACACACTAATACGACCTATAACAAATTACAACATTTTTAAACAAAATCAAAAGTGTCAGAGGTGTGGACATTCCATGCAGCACAGAGGTGTAAGACACATTTGAGGTTTTAGGAGAATGAACCAAAGCAGTAGAGTGGTGTGATGTAAAACCAAGAGAACGAGTTAAAAGAGGCGAAAAATAAATGATAACTGTTGAAAATACTCTGAGACAATCAGTATGTACATAGGCATTGCTCATTGGAGTGGGGCTCAGGGGACATGTCCCGCCCCTCATCCTGCCTTGAAAGTATGCAAAGAACTTTTATTTTGAAGCAGCACCAGAACACAGCAATCAACCTGAAAAGTTAAAGAAGAAGAAGCATGAGGCTCTGCGTCGAAATCTATTATTTTCCATCTTTGTTTCCCTCATGTCTCTTCCTCATGGTCCTACATAGATTCCAAAAAAATACTTTTCATATATTTACTGAAATACATTTTTATTCCTTGTAGTCAACTATTTTTTAAAAGCCTGTATTGTCTTTCAACGTCTCAAATGTATATGTTTGTTGTTGTTGCTATTCCCTTGTCCATATATCCTTTCACATTGAACTGCATTTGTCTTCATTAAATTATTAGTACTTGCATTTAAATAAATCACCAGGTTCATTGAAGGGACTGGGATGTCCTTTAAGATAGCAGGTCAAGATTGAAGGTTGGAGGATTTGAGGAGGGATATTTAGACGAACCCTCAGTTTCTTTAAACATATCTGAGATGATACCAAATTGACAACGAGCCATTATCATAACATCTAATTTATTTACAGAATGTAAGCAATTGTACTAAGTTCTAATATCACGACAATTCAATCATAACACAATAGGTTATTTACACTGAACAAAAATATAAATGCAACACTTTTGTTTTTGCTCCCATTTTTCATGAGATGAACTCAAAGATCTAAAACATTTTCTATATACACAAAATAACCATTTCTCTCAAATATTGTTCACAAATCTGAAAAGATCTGTGAAAGTGAGCACTTCTCCTTTGCCGAGATAATCCATCCCACCTCACAGGTGTAGCATATCAAGATGCTGATTAGACAGCATGATTATTGCACAGGTGTGCCTTAGGCTGGCCACAATAAAAGGCCACTCTGAAACGTGCAGTTTTGCTTTATTGGGGAGGTCTGGGGGGGTCCGAAAACCCTAGGGTTAAACCCTAACCCTAACCCTAACAT
>NW_011353010.1:0-2357 GCF_000735185.1 Notothenia coriiceps
CTGAATGTTATCTTCCATGAGCAGGTGGCACCTTGCAGGGAAGCCCCTTCCTCTATGACTAGAGATGTCCCGATCCGATCACGTGATCGGGGATCGGAGCCGATCACGTGATTTTCAAAAGATCGGAATCGGGAGCAAAAATCGGGGATCGATATTTTTCTTTTTTCTTTTTTTTTATAAATACTTTTTTTACATTTTGTATTCAATGTTACAAAACAAAAATGACCATGTTCAAGTCTTAAAGTCATCCTGAGGCCTTAGTTTTAGTTTCAAATTACAGAACATCATGTATGTGTTGCTTCTTTGGGGCTTGTTTTCATAGACCTGGTTGCTTATTTCTCTCAAATCTGGCAACAGAGTGGGCAGGGCGCAGTGTCTAATTGTAGCAGTAAGCTAACGAGTACTGATAAGCTTTATTTTGTTTTGATCCAATGCTGCACAACTGAACTGATCCAATGCTGCTGTGAAAGAAAGAAGCTATATCCATGTTGGATAGAATATACAATTTAAATTAAAAAATAACCTTAAGGGACAACTTGAATTATTTTTTTATTTTTTTTCTCTTAATGCATTTCATAAAGATCGGATCGGGAAAAATCGGTATCGGAAAATTGTCAAAATCAAATGATCGGAATCGGATCGGGAGCAAAAAAAGGTGATCGGGACATCCCTATCTATCAGTGGTTGTGAACGGGTGAAAGCTGACTTTTAAATATAAAGAGTTTTGGAGGGTCGTAAAGACTGGATAAAGCGCAGTCTGTTTAGCATTGGTACTGTACTCTACACTACCTGACGAGCACCACATGTACAGTAGCTCGACAGCTACAGTTTCCATCGATGAATTGCAATAGTTTTCAGTTTCATTTCAAATGTGGTCAAAGTCCGCCTAAACCAGGATGGGAAAATAAAAATTGCATTATTTTATATACATTATTGCATTTCCCTGCTTTTCAAGTTCCACGTGCTGTCTGAATATCATGTAGTTAACTCTTTTGATTTGAAGTTAACATTGAGTCTGGTTCTTTGTTCTCCCAGCTGAAGCGTTTGGTGGGGAAGCTTCGCGGCAAGTCAGCGATGCACAAGAAGAAGCGTCAGGAGGTCTCTGAGCTGAGGGCAGAGTACGGAGTCCTGCAGAGGACCGAGGAGATCCTGAAGCAGAGACACGAGACCGTGCAGCACAAACTGGTAACTCCTACGTCTTACATCTGATATGCAGAACACCTTTAACATGTTGCTCCACTTCCTATGTCACATGCAGGCTCATTAAAAACATCTCTAGGCTTATGTTAGGCGTTTAAGTAAACCTTTAGCATCCTACAGAGTCATGAACAAAAGTGTTCCTCGTAAAAAACTACAGGTCAAGTAAACTTTCCTAATTGTTGCAGATTTACATTTCAACGCCACATTAACCTCTCATTCTGTTATCCCGTGTGCACTATTCAGAAAGTTGCTATAAATCAAGGCTTTCTGACAGGAAGTAGCAGCCATCTTGGGTTTTAGTATCAGTTTCACATTCATATCTCTCCATCTTTGACATATTCCCAACGGGCTAAGAATAAAATGCTGAAACTATCAATCAATCAATCAATGTTTATTTATATAGCCCAATATCACACATGTTACATTTGTCTCAGTGGACTTCACAGTTTGTACAGAATATCAGTATGACAATACGACACCCTCTGTCCTTAGACCCTCTGTCCTTAGACCCTCTGTCCTTAGACCCTCACATCGTACAAGGAAACACTTCCAGAGAGACACCCACAGTTTAAAGGGGAACATAGGAGAAACCTCAGGGAGAGCAACAGAGGAGGGATCCCTCTCCCAGGACGGACAGACGTGCAATAGATGCCGTGTGTAAATTGAAAAGATAATACATTTGCAACATAGGTAGTCCAAATGTTTGGAAATGCATGTGTGTATAATAGGAAGATGAATCCACGAGGATATCCATCCAGGACTTATGATCCAGGACCACAGCCACGACTCAAGATCCAGGACTCGCAATCCATGACACAGGACCGCAGGATCATCCATGAAACTATAAGTCCAACAAATAATAACAACTTCTCTGAGTAATTTCAAATGCTAAAATGTCCAACAAATATGGAGAGTTCCTGCTTTTCTCCGTCTTATGTCGTATTAAACTGAGTATTTTTGAGTTTTTTACTCCAAGAACCAAATATTTAGAGACATGACCTTGGACTAGGGATGACCATGATCAAATTCGAAGACCGGACAGCCTTGGCGAATATTAATCGATTATTCGCCTACTATTATTAGCAGTAGTTTATATTTTGGTTGAAACTAAGCCAGGAAAAAAAAGAAAAACATAAATAATAATAAAAATATATAAA
>NW_011353011.1:0-2540 GCF_000735185.1 Notothenia coriiceps
GGAAAGTATATGAATGAATGAGTGTGTGTGTGTGTGTGTGTGTGTGTGTGTGTGTGTGTGTGTGTGTGTGTGTGTGTGTGTGTGTGTGTGTGTGTGTGAGAGGGAGGTGTTGTTGCATCACTCAGATTTGACAGATGTGCGTTTTGCGGCGGCATTAAATCGTTCTTAATCATTTTCTTATTTCCTGCGTTGACTGCTGTCTGGCGACTGATAGATGCGCTCTCTCTCTCTCTCTCTCTTCTCTTCTCTCTCTCTCTCTCTCTCTCTCTCTCTCTCTCTCTCTCTCTCTCTCTCTCTCTCTGTCTCTCTCTCTCTGTCTCTCTCTCTCTCTCCCTCTCTCTCTCAATTCAATTCAAAGGGGCTTTATTGGCACTTGTTCCCTCATCTTATCCTCTCCTCTCCTTTCCTTACCTTTTACATTGTTTACTCTCATTGTCTGTCCTTCTTCTCCCATTGTATTTCCCTTTCCCTCCTTTGCTTATCCTCCTGTTTTCTTGTGTCCTATCCTCTTGTTCCCTTTCCTACCGTCTTCACCTGTCCACACTTGTTCCCTTTTCCTCTCCTCTCCACTCCTTTCCTTAACCCATCTTTCTTACACTCGTTATATGTCATTATTTCCTATTCTTATTTCCTTTTCATATCATCCTTTGGCCTATTTCTTGTGCCCTATCCTCTTGTTTCCTTTCCTACCCCCCACCATCATTTCCTTTCATATCCTCTCCTAATGTTTATATTTCTTGTTCACATTTGTTCCCTTCTCCTCTCCTCTTCTTTTCTTACCTCTCATCTCCTTATTTCTCCATTTCCTTTTGCTTGTTCTTGTGTCCTCTCCTCTTGTTTCCTTTCCTGGTTGAAGTGGATGTGTAGACAGACTTCTATCATTCCTCTTCCTCTCCCTGGAGTTCCTTCACTCATCATCCTCTCATCTTCCCATCACCTCCTTTATTTATTGTTCCACTAAACTTCTCTGTCTTATAATTCATAACAAGTCTTTATCTGAAATTCCCCCTTTGCCATCAATCCATTAATCTCCATCGCTGCACTGGATGTACCTTGAGGCTAAATGGCTGGGAGTCAATGGAGTCGATTCGAGGACTGAGTGATAGAGGGGAGGGAAAGGGGGAGACAGAATATAACAGGGAGGAAAGGTGAGGGTTAGTTTATTTATAAAAGTCCATTTCAGACACAAAGGCAAATCAAAGCGCTTTGAATTGGCCTAATAATCAAAACACGAGATACATTCGTTTTAATACGAGTAAAAATGAAGAAATGTCGACCCTTTTACTCAAAGTCTAATCTTTAAATGTATTGTTTCTCAGTTCAAAACCAAACAATATATTGATTAAAACTTGATATTTATTAAAGAAAAGCAAGAAATATATAGATTTTTTTAGGCTGAAAACTCTGAGATTTTCCAGGACATATTTTTTTCAATTATTGAATTTGTTCAGGCAACAGAAAGTATGTTTTGTATACATCTACATGTTGAAGGTCAATATCGACTTAAAACACTCACATTTATATTGGCTAGTGCATCAAGGGGCGGGGCTTATCTCTAAGCCGTTGACCAATCACAAGATTCAAGGTTTTATCATCATGTGCACATTAGCTGTAGATATGTCGATGCAAAACTGAATTAACACGCTCGATGGATATACAGAACATAAGACAGGGAGGTCAAACTCAATTTCATCACGGGCCACATTAACATTATGGTTGCACTCAAAGGGCCGTTTGTAACTTTAAGACTATATAAAAATACTAGGGCCGGGACTCGATTAAAAAAATTAATCTAATTAATTACAGGCTTTGTAATTAATTAATCAAAATTAATCGCATTTTTAATCACATATAAATATTTGACCTGAGAACAGTGAGAAGCCATTTTTTTCACATGGATTTTAGTATACCATTGAATAATGACTGAATACATAAGCTTAAGCAACAAAACATTGTTTATTTTTTTCAAGGAGGTTCTTAACCAAGACCAACAGAAAAGTGCAATTTTTGCCATAAAGTGTAGCAATAGCATATTTAGGAATATAGTACATTTCAGAGATTCAGGTAGCCTATAGGTAGGTAGACCTTCTGTAAACTATAACACTTTGTTTTTTAAGTATAACACAATACTTTCAAGTACATTCAGAACATTGGAAACCCTGACTATTAGAAAACATCTCTCTGTTGCTTCAGAGGCCATAACAGACTTTGTTGATTTACCAACAGTTGATTTAAAAAATCTAATCAATTTCAGTCCAACTCTCTCAATAACCTTGGCCAAAACAATAAACAGTTCAACATAAAGTGCCAGTTGCACCAACAACGTAATAAATAGTTCAACATAAAGTGTACCATTTAAAATAAAATAAAAAAGTGCCAGTGATTGACCTCAATCCCTCCTATTCTTCCAATATCCTGATGAAAAATAAAATCTCTCTGTTGCATAGGCCACTGTTTGATCAACGCGAATTGGGTGTGGGTCCTTGTACTCCGAGTCGGGCTAACGTCCACGCTAGCTTCCACGCTAGCTGCTATATGTT
>NW_011353012.1:0-8949 GCF_000735185.1 Notothenia coriiceps
TTTGGTTTTGAGGAGTCACAGAGGCCCCAGTTTGAATCCTAGTCTCTTCCGAAAAAAGATTGGCTCAAAACTGATTTGGTTTGAGTCTAACTAACCAGTAACATACAGTAAAACAAAACAAAAGCAATCATTTTATATTCCTGAAGGTTTATTAAGGTATAGAGTAAACGGAAATAAGCGTTTACAGCCATGATAGCTTGACTATGAGGATATGATTGTAAATGTCAGGATGCTTTAAATAGGAATGATTACGTTTAGGCATGTCAAATGTTTAACATGGTTAACAAATATATAACTTACAGTTTCTTATCAGCAATAAGCAACAACTAACACTGATGGGCATATCATAAAATAATAAAAGTATGTGAACATTTTTAATTTGGACATAATAATGCCACAGAATATTCTTCACAGAATCACCAAAATGGTAAGGGTTCATCCTCTGGGGACCGCGAAAGGTGCAACTCATGCGATAGCTTTTAAATATGTTTTCTATACCAAAGCGGTTCAACAGAACAACAGTCACATCCCTCAAGCCTTGCAGAGAGGCAAACAAAAATCCCTTTTATGTTGAATTCCTTAACCAGGCAATATACTTGTTTGCACATAGTAAATTGTATGTTGTGACACACGCCTATCTTAGTCATTGTCATTACACAGCGCCTTTGTAAAATCAGTCAGCAGCCGCATGACCACACCCTCAACTTGATCTGTTCCTGTCATGTTGCAGCTGTGGCAGATGCTTTGATTATCAGCTATACAGAGAATTGTTGTGTTCTTCAGCTCACTGTTTTCATTTTATTGCAAAAAGACGACATTAAAAACAACACATTTTGTGCCCTGCAGGGCTCTGCACTTTAGCCACGGTGTGCTGCTACCTGGCGGGGATGGACCTGCTCCACAGGGTTTCGATGCTGCCTGATAAGGTGGATGGCTCCTTGGGCTGGTCCCTCTACTTGGCCCTCATTTCCTCACCGCTCCACATGATGGCCGCTGCGTTGCTGTTGTGGGCGGCACGTAGCCACAGCCAGAATTACTACCGCATGACCGCCTACCGGGTGGCATAGACTGACATTCATCTCAGTCCCTCTGCAAAGTTGAAATTCATACCCCTCTCTGTCACCAAGATGCTTTTTATATCGATCTCATGGGAAAAGGATGTGGGTTAATCTGTACATGTTGACCTCTGTGGGATTAGAGTGCATGTCATTTATAGAAATTCCCCTATCTGCTGCATTAAAAGATTTGATCACTCTATGGGAATTAATTTCAAAAAAGTCAACCAGAAAGAGTTACATATATTTGCTTCAATTGGAAAAGGGAAAAACCGTTTTGGATATTAATTCCATCAATAAATTGTTGATATTGAGTATGCAGCTATCACTTAAAAATAAAATGAACACGACAGGAAACAAATCCTCAAATTAGCCAGATTGATGTTAATAATCAAACGATAAAAGTATGAATGAAACAGATTCAACTCTCCCTTTGCAATGATTTGACCGATGCATGCACATTTCATATTTGCTAATGTTCGCAGCTAGTTTCTTGCCCTGTCAGGTTAGATTAAAGGGGTGTTGCTGTGTCCCATTGTTCCAAATACAACATATGCACATCACATATTTATTAAATTATTAAGCGTATATTAGACCAGATCCTACTGGAATCGCAAAACATCAGCTATTTAAAATGAGTTTTGGAGATTTCATCCAACAAAAACAAGGGTTGAGCATTTTAAAACACAACTCTTTAGCAGGAAGTCCGAAGGTCTCAGATTTATTTGATACAATAGTACATAATATATATTATATTAGGTTTGTGTTGGGGATTTGGGATACACTGTTCTGGGTGTGACTTTCAAGTCTTTGCATCTCTGGTCACACCCAGAGTCAGGAGGGTGTGGGTGGAATTTCCCTTTTGTTGTACAGCAGGTTTACTGGTCCCACCCTGAGCTGGTTCGTCTAGCACTGCAGCAAGACACTCATCCATAACATATGTTATTATGACTATTCTGCGGTTGTGCAATCAGTTTCTTACTTTTCCTGCTTCAAAACATAGTTGGCATCTATGAAGAGAATAGTAAGAGGCTATGACTATTATGTATATATGGTTCGAAATATACGAAAATAAATAAATCCCTTTTTTTAAGTGACATTGATTTATTCATGGCAATTCAGACTGTGTTTGTGTTTATAATTTGTTCCCCCAATGAATTGTTTTCTTTGCTGTGTTTTTTTAAATCATTTTTTGACTGATTTTGTAGTTTTTCTAGAAAAAATCTAAAAGGTGTATGGTTTTGAACATAGTAGTGGTTTCCAACTATTAAGTGTTTGTTTTGTTGCTTTTACATGCTCATATATATTGATTTCCCTTGTGAATTCAGCTGTATTTGTTATTATTTATTTCAATTATATTTGTTCCTTCTATTTCTAATGTGTTACTACCATTTCAATTCACAGGATTTAAGGGAACCAGTTAGTTCCCTGTTAGGCATTATGAATGTACTTAAAGGCCATATTGTGATAATCTAAAGTATTCCTTTGCACTTAAATTATTCTTGAACATATCCTGAACGTTGCTGTAGTCGTAAGTAGTGAATTTCTATTTTTTGAAGCGTCCTACAAATAAAACGAGTTTAGAAAAAGATATTACCTGGAAAACTATGCTAAATGTTTGCAGATATATAAGTTACCACAAGCTGCACGCTTTCAGAAAAGTCTGTGAAATGATGCACTGTGTGTGGTATGATGGATATTGTGATAAACCAGATTGTATTTTGCATTTTCAGCCTTTTAATTGAAGATATTGTTCTATCCCTGAATCCACTGTAGCGTTAATATATCAGCAATTGTCCATGTATGACTGTGCTTTTGTGAAAAGGGAATGTGTTGTCCTCTCACCAGTTTTTGAGCTCAAACGGTTAATAACTGTTCACTTAAATATCATGTGTGAGTGTAAACGAGTGTTCACATGCGTGTTCCAAGCAACGTTTCAATAAAAGATTTTGTAAAAGATTTTTTATGTCACATCATTCTCATCATGGCGCTTGATTTAAAAAGTGCATCCTCATTCCTCTTCCTCTGAAGTGAATTCCTGTACGTACGATTCCTGCTCCTGCTCTGTCTGCACCCGGATAGAGGGAATCATCACGCGCCTTTTTCTCGCCAGGGAGAGAGCGATGCCCTTCTCGTAATAAGCACATTCATTGATGAAGAAAGGGTAAAGAGGTTCTTTGCCTTTATACGGCAGAGTTTCTCCTGAGAAAGTCTGGAACAGTGGGTCTCCAGGGTGGAGCAGGCAGAAGTCTCGGTCCTGTGGGGAGGAAAAGCAAATTAGGGTGAAAGCTAATGAGCAAAACCTGGGAGATTAAACATTTCCAGGGCAATGTGCACGACTTTGTGAGGATTTAAAGCCGTAAAAACAATGTGCTAAAGCTAGCAAGCTGGATAATGAAGTTCTTGGCGCAGAGGAAAGAAAGGATAAATGATTAAAAGGACTTTGAAGAAGAGGATAACTGTAGACTAAATATAGCCAACAGACAATAAGTAGTTTATTTATTTTACTTTTTCAGACATATCTTCTGAAGTGATTTGAGAAAACAAAAAATGTTTTCTTAAGAAGTTGGACAGACTCCATATTCTGTCAACACCATTCCTTCCATGACGCCAGACTGTCGAAACTATTTGAAAACACCATCAGGGTTATCTGTTTGTTAGTAATGCCCTCCCTGGTTGTGTGACCTAATTACAAAAAATGAAATGATCTGTAGTGACAAACCTCACTGACTCATTGGAAACACCTGACAACAGAAAGGCTTTTATTCATGCCAGTCACAGATGATGACAAAGCATTTTTATCAGGCAAATAATCAATAAAGTTTTGAGACCATATATCAAGAACAAATCACTTTGTCACATTCATTTCATGAGAAGAGGTAAAAACATATTCTATTCTTACTTTATGGGCAACAGTGTATATCATTGGGAACCAGTAATGAGGTTTTTCCTGAAATACATATTTTTTTAACTCAGTAAATATTACTTGTTCAAAAATCTTGATGTTGACTGTTATATGTGCCTGCTGTGCGCTGACTAAGATACTTTCTAGGTTACGTCGGCAAATCGTTCCAACATATTTACCAATTAACACACGTTTATCTCTAAAACTATTTAACAATTCAAATGATATAGAGGTGTTGCTGTGAAAATAAAAATATTTGATGAGCCGTCCTTCAAACTTCCCCAGTTGAGTTCCTGCTTAAAAATTATTATGCTTACTGGCAACGTGCTTGAGTCATGCTCTTATAATCAACTATTATAATATTATTTAACAATGATGTCTGGGAATCATCAGCTTTGAGTAAACATGAGCTTTTGTAAAAAATAACTAACATAATCCAATTGCCAGCTGCTAATGAAAGTAGATTTGCACTGCTATGTTTCGAGCATCATGCGGTTTCATGATTTCTCTTTGGTATGAAGCCATTTTACGGGAAGGACTCCACCCTGTCGGAAACAATAGTCCTGTTCTTGGCTTCATATTTTATACGATGCCAAGGCCACCTTACCCACAGACACAATTCATTATCCAGCTCAGGACAAAAGGCCTTTCTTCTGTGCTGGCCATGCATTAACTGTCCTGTAAGTGTTAGGCTAATTTTGTAATATGTTGTTATTTTATCCACTCCCTGGTCTACTTGGTTATACAAGATTAGGCTGTACTTAAATCGGACAAAGGGCAACTGCTTTTATTAATGCTTCAAGCTCAAAATAAGTCCGTACCTGGAGTTGAGGATGAATGGCTGCCGTGATGGTGCGCGTGTCCCTGTCTCTTGGGTAGTCGATGTGTTTAACCATGGAAAACACCTCCACAAATCCTCCTTCAAATATAGTACCTGAAAATAAACACATTTGGGGGGTTTAGAACAAAACCAAAAGGGGCTTAAAAAATTTCAATGTTTTCAAGACTTCACCTGAGTTGAAGAAGCGGACCCAATCTAGCATGTTCTGAACGCCAACTCTCATCGCCGTATAAACGTTTGACCTCACAACCCCGTGGGGCTGGGGGCCGATCTCCATGGCTGCAGAAAATGGATTCAAGATGAGAAAATGATCCAGCATTCAAACTATTGTTATTGGAAAAATGATACACTTACCAAAGCCATGTTTTCCCACTGAATCGAGGGAATAGGACTCTTTACTGGAGACATCGAAATGGATGAACCTTATTGGTACATCTGGCATCTCCCTCTAAAAGATGACATATTTCACTTGTCAGTCGAAAACCAATCTCAGTTCTTGGTTCTATCTTTTAGTTTTAGTAGTTATATTTGAGTGTGTAGCTGCTTGCCTGCAGGTTTTTGAATATGTGCAGGCAGATCCAGTCGCAGTCGGAGTATGCGATGAGGCACAGGCCCATGTTGGCGGTGGTGTTGTGGAGGTCGCAAACAAGATCCACCGCCGCAGGACTCCCTTTGGGACCCAGCATGCGGTTCAGTTCTAGGGCTCTGGTAATCTCGTAGGGTGCAACGTCTGACACTGGACCGCTGGGAGACAGAGAAACAATCAGATCACGACTCATCACCACAACTGTTGGAGCATCAACACCCCTACCCATCATTTTACTTGAGGGTGGCGCGGGTGAAGCAGCGGTTGAGGTCGGTGTCTACGTATCTGCGGCACTGCAACATGGCCCTAGGGTTGGACAGCACCATCAGCACCGACACACGGTCGTCATCCTCCTCCTCCTCCTCCTTCGTCACTTTCTTCTCCATCTTCAGCAGCTCTCTCACTAAGTACACCCCGGACAGCTCGTTGCCATGGGTACCGCCGCACACAGCGACCCGGGGCAACCTTGGCAAACACACCAGCTCGTCCACCTCCATCTGAGTGACACATTAGAGATACAGTACTGGCGGCACATGCACAAATTGTGATTTCTCCGTTTATACACCATGTGAAAAGCCAATACATTTAACCTGGTTTCACTCAGTGGGAGGCACATCCAGCGTTAATGTCACTGGGTACATTGTAGACTACTTTAACACAAAGCAGAGATATTGATTTGTGGAACCTTACCTCGCTTGCTGGAAACTGTACAGATGCAGTTCCTGCTCTCAACTCTAGAAATGTACTCTAAAAGCAGCACTGAGATTAAAAGTCTCTTTAAAATCTCTTAACTTGAGGTCAGCTCCACAATCACCAATAAGAGAGGAAATGAATGACGCGGCACCGGACTGTACATCTTACCCAAACCACCCCTCTCCCCCTGCTGTTTACCTTCTTCCCACTCTCCCAAGCTTTCATGCAGTTTCACTGATTCAGCATTCCCATCTCTCCCCCCTGTACAGGCTGCCTGTTATGCAAACTCTCACCGTCTCTCTACCACCTCCTGTCCACTGCACTGCACTGTACCACACTGTGTCTGTCCTATAGGGTGTGTCCTGAGTGTGATGCGGTGCAACGGTTGCTTCCTTTGGTCCCAACAGCTGTGAAACCCCTCCCCGGCTCCCCATTTCTCTCTGCCCCATGTATAGAATGGTAGGTTCCAGTCTGCCTTTCAAAAATAAAATTGGCTAAAAACAAATCTGCTGGCATGACACAGCAGGAGAGGCGCTTGTGGTGTGGGACAGTGAAAGAAATGGCTCTTTTCGCAGGGATAATAACAAGAGAACCAGCTAGTGATTTAACACAGATTTTGTTTTAAACTTTAAATACAAGGAGGTTGACTTCAGGAGAAAAAGTTGGTTTCATTTTTTTTAACACCCAATCTTCACAATGGAAATAGATTTTAAATACATCGTCTGTTTTTTAGTACTTTGATTGGAAGTTGTTATGGCTTTGTTCCCAGGATCATCATCATATCTCCAAAATACATATAGCAACCAATCAAATTCATCTTTAACTTTGTTGTGAGTTTTGTCCATTTAAGTACCCTCAAATTGCTCCTGTGTGGAGGTAGAGAGAGATTGTAACCAAACTGACCAACAACCTACCATACAAGTGTAAAAAAACAACAATTGCACTGATGGATAGTGAAGAACATCTGCCATCCAAACCAGTTCAACTGAAGCAAATTCAATTGCAGGACCACAGACTGAAATGATTCGCTAAGTTATTAATGAAAAAAGGCATTCTTTAGGTTCCATCGTCTTCATTTTAAACATGCTTTTGCAATCAACTATTATAAATACATAATGAAATGGTCAGTTGGTACCGTGTTTGCTTACATGTGACACATTGTACACATACATAACAAAATAGGCTGAAACAACGTGTTTTCATTTGGGTTTTTATTGTTTTATTGACAACATTATGTCATCCCATCTGGAGCACCTGCTAAACATGAGTGCAGAAATTCCCAAATAATTGGTTTGGCAATAATTGTGTTACTTAGTTAATGTAAATGTAACAAATGGTATTAAAGAACAGTATGAAAAGCTTCTTTTTTTTAGACATCACAGCATTTGATATTACAGATTATTTTTTCTTTAACACAAAATACTGAGCAATGTCATGTCTTCCCTCTCAGTCAAGCATGGAAACTCCCTTTTTTTTTTCTGAAAACGAAGACAGTCCTCTTACAATATTATGAGGAACTGAATAAAAACAAGAAATAAAACCTACCTTACAGTTATCAATATTATATGAATTTCTATACATTTATAAAATCATAGTTATTTGCAATGCTTTTAAATTCTTCGTCTCTTTATTCTTCATTTAAGTACACTTACAAACGAAATTATGAAATCCACACACACACGCACGCTCACATTATACCCCATGTTTTTGGTGTCAAAATGTATTTTGCATATGTATGAACTCTTCAGCCGATTAACAGCGGTTTCTTTTAACCACTGCATTGACTCATAATAGTTTCTCATTTTGTTCTGTTCCTCTTAACACAAAAGCACACTACGTATCCCAAAAACATGTTTACTGCCGTACACTTGGATCATTTCGTTGGAAAAAAACTGCACTAATGACATTTTTTCACCACTGAAAGAAGCGATTTTGCAGCTCTAAAGTCTTTTCACGACTACTTCTTCAACGTTTTAAATGTTTGTATGAGAAACCAGCAACAAATGTCAGCATCATGATCACTCGGGTGTGATGTGAGAGCAGGTCGCTCGTATCTAAGGCGAAGAGAAAGGGTGTTTTGGCCTTCAAAGTTGTCACCATCATCTTCATGAGGCCTTTGTGAATGAGAAAGTATCTCATAATACGCACAGTGTGGAGGTTCAACCGGTATTTCGGACAATCATTCCTTCTTTTGAACAGCATACTGCGCAGTGGCAGTGTTAATAGTAAAGTGATGGAAGAGCAGATATGCAGTCTCTCACACACACACACACACACACACACACACACACACACACACACACACACACACACACACACACACACACACACACACACACACACACACACACACACACACACACAAGAACCTTCACTTAGTTACATTAAGACACGAAATCAGAGAGATCCTCGCTAACGTGTTGAAGGCCACCAGTCGACAAATTATTTGAATCATATATAAATGTATATATTAACCAGGTCTGACCCCCTTTTTTTTTTAAGAGTTATTACCAAAGCACACAATGCTTTTGAATGGGAACACTACATTATCTCACAGGGTGTGATCAGCACGAAAACCCTCTTCTGCTCCTGATCTGAGAGAGACTTGAGCAGAGAGACTAAAAAAAAGAATCTACTAACGATTTGGAAGCACTGCCCCCCCCCCCTTTATGCTGAACAGCACAAATCATTTCTTTCCAGTCCTGTCGTATGTGTGACAGCAACAAAAGGGAGTACAGGAACGGAAATGGGATGAGGCCAGAGGAGAAACCCTGCTCTCTTCTCTGGATCAGACAGCAGTGATCACCTGGAGATCTCTTAGAACAGAGAGCCACCGGGAGGAAGGCAACCGTCCAAATTGTTGGGGTGG
>NW_011353012.1:8979-23825 GCF_000735185.1 Notothenia coriiceps
TGGTAGCCGTGCACCAGGCGGCTTCCAAGGGTCAGTCTCTTCGGGGGCACTTTCCAGTCAAAGATGAGGTCAATATATGTCCGGGCAGCCCTCCCAGATGCCGCGGTCCTTGGCTTCCCAGTAGCCTCCCTTATAGATGTGGACCTGCTCCCCCGTGATCTCGTCTTCACAGCGGTCGAACCAAAGGGCCAGGTGGCTGTCATGAGGTGCGCCTGGAAAAAGAAGACAAAACAACGGTGTCACCAAAAAAGACAACAAGGTAGACAGGAGATTGGAACCGAATTAAAGCATGAGTTGTCGGTTGAATAGTGAAGGAGTACTTGCTTTTTAAGGACGGATCAGTTAGAGAGTCCTCATCGACAGCTTTTGGAAGAGAAAAGGGGATCACAGAGAATTTTTTAACCACTTCATTTTATGATTTTTCCCCATGCATGGTAGAGGGCAACACTTTTCCACTGAAATTAGTTCCGTCTAGGGCTAGTTTGGTTTGCAGTTGGTTCAACTTGCGAAACACTTGAGAAGCAGTTTGCTTTTCCACCAACCTCAGAGGAGGCATCACGTGAATAACCCTTAAATGAACAACAATGGTGGACCGCGGTGGAGCTGTGCTCATGTTGCTAAGAAGCTAAATCTACTTTTCTAACAATATACTCATCTCCAGAGTGACCTGGCTAATATTATGGCACTATGACTCAGCATTTACCGACCACTGGAGTGGTGTGCGGCTCATGCTTTACCGCTGAATTGCGACAGCAGTAGTAATTCACTTTCTCGCCAGTAACGCAGCCTGATGCATATTTTCTTCAGTTTTAATTGACAAAATATTGTAGCACAGCCTAGTTAATAAACAATGTGAAGTTTCTCTAGCTTCCAAAGCCAGTCTGACTATACAATAACAAGATTGAGAGCCAGCATTAAATAATACTTGAATAATACTTGCCATGTTTAATGGACGAATGCATGTCACAAACTATGCAACTCCACGTTGCGGAACATTAACCAGGCAGACAGATGGCATATTATTATTCACCATAAACGCTTTGAATTAGTAGTTACACTGAAATTGAACACAGGTTTTAATCAAAGTATGGTCAATAATTAATAATATGTGACACATATGCCAGGGTAGTGTTGCGTTATGTATATATATATATAATGTGTTGGCGCGTTCTAGACTTCCTACTCTGGCTCCGCCGCAGATTCTGACATTAGCGTCTTATGCTCTTTGTTATTGGACTCGCAGGGCAGATACTTGGTTCCTGAGTTGAACCCGTTTTCAGGGTCAAGAGCTTGCGCTGCTGCAGTTGAACTACTACACTAAAACTGGTTTTAGTGAACACACGCTGGACTCTCACCTTCCTCTGGCTGGCTGGCGGTGCGTTGGCTGGCGGCTTCCCTCTCTCTCTCCCGCCGGACGATGCGCTGCTTCTCCTCCAGCCGCTGCTTCTCCGAGTTGCCTTCGTCCCAGCGGCCTTCCTCCATCAGGCGCTGGTCGGGCCGGCGCCGGCTGTCGGTGGGCGATATGCCTTCCTCGTATTCATTTAGGGTCAGCGCCAAGGAGGTAAAGTAGTACATGGTATCTGCTCCCTCACTGTGGTACGACAAAGGAGAGATACACAGCAGTACTCAAATCAAAAGGCTCAATAGACCATGACATTCTGTTAAGTTATAATATATCCGCTCCTTATCTCTGCAAGACTACATTGTATTTTCTGGTTCTTTATCTCTGCCTGACAGCAATTATCTCTATGATTGATGAATTCCAGGCTCTAAATGAATTCTGAATCAGATTCTTTAGCATGTTACTCAAGAAACAAAATATATGCTTAACAGGTCCGACATTGGATTCATCAAGATATTCTGATTTGGCTCCACTTCCTGTGTGACTCATAAGGCCCACCCATCTAAGTATTAACAACCAGAATTATCTTTGGTACGTCTTTGCTGTGTCACTGCTTTACAGTCGGTTATATGAGAAAGATAGAGGTTCAGACACCTAACCCTGAGGGACTTACGGTAGAGGGTTCCTCCTCCAAACCTCTCTGGCTTTCAGGGTTTGATAGACCGTCTTCTGTTTGCCCTCGGTGCCGTTCTCTCCTCCGAGGCTGCTCTGCATCACCCGGGAAAACTCCATCTTCTCGTCCCACGTGCCCGACAGCACGTAGTGGGCCTTGCCGTCCTTGTCCATCACCACACCTGTCACCTGAAGAAAGGAGGAAAAGAGTGTTAAAAACATCAAATAGAATCTGTCATAGGTCTATGTTTATGCATCTTCTTCTCACCTTTCTGGCCACATCTCTGGAGAAGTAACTGTAGGGAGCAAACTTCAGGTGGCAGCGGTCTCCTGTGGTGTGGTTCACCACGTCTATCTCTCCTGACTGGCAGAGAGAACAGCAAAGAACGATTTAAAGAAATAAATAAGGTTTTTTTTCTTTTTAAATATCTATTGTCTCACGTTTCCAATTTCGGGTTGGCAGAATGACAATAAATACACTTTCTAAAAAGGGTTATATTTCAACACCAGTGGTTCAAAACCGGGGGTAGGTGGACCCCTAGCAGTACTTGAGGGGATTGCATGGGGTATGTAGGAAGATAAGAGATTGCAATATTTCTACACAAAAAGATATTTTGAAATCTACTTTCTGGCCCAGTTTAGAGGTGGACTGTGTGATTTTACAGTTTATACAATTGTAAAATGTACATATGTCTCACCTGATCGATCCACAGCTTCCCCACGATGATGTTGTGTACTGTGGTGGTGACTTTCTTCCATGTGTAGTGATTGTTGCCCTTCTCAAAGATGGCGTGAATGGTGCCTGCGGGGGGAGAGAAGGAACGCAGACGGTGGAACCAAATATTTGTCATGTGTCAAAACAAACCATTGTTTGTTATTGATATATATTTAGACGTCTAGCTGTCTTTAAACAAAGGTGTGACTGCGGAATTCTTTATGCTTTCTGTACGTATCTATTATTAGGCTGTCATAAGTGGTTTGTCTTCATGGAAATAACCGCAACGTGGGATCAAACCCTAAACCTACGTCAACATCAGACCGGAAGGCATGTCAAATATGTCCACAAACCACACCGTCACTTACCTAAAGGCATAATGGAGAGGTATTTTCCCCTGAACTTGCTGGCAACAGTGATTTCCTGCCTCAGAGTCCATCCGCGATCCGAGATCACATGGTGCGCTGCCGCGGGGGGGTGGTGACTGACCTGAGAGAGAGGTTAAAAAGTGATGCATGGATTCGTTTATAAAAAAGAGCACTGGAGAGATTAAAGTTTGTTAAAGTGTTTTTTTCTTTTTTGGTTTGAATAATCTCTAATAGCTATGACTCACATTAGTGTTATATAAAAACAGAATAACTGGCCGACCTATCATCACCATGAAAAACCCTATTGTTACACGTACTCTGTAAATATCAAATATAATTATACTACTTATAGTACAAAAGGGTTTATCTGCTACTTCATCATTTTTATTAAAAGCTTTAGTGACTTAATTAAACTTCTATTTATCTATGAATATAAAATCTCATGTCTTAATAAATCCTTCTCCACTTTTCAGAAATGTTTTCAGAAATGTAAACCTTTTAGCCGGTCTAATGTTCCAACACTAAGCCTGAATTCTGTGTTCTGCAATTCACAAATTAATTTCCCGACTCGGCCTTTAACACCCTTTCCTTCTTCAGAGAAATTGCTTTTTCATGGATGTTAATGCATTGCATACAATCACTCCTCTGACCCTCATTCATGATAGACCTGCTCTCTTATCCCCAGTGAAGTAGATTTACTCAAACAATGCACTTAAGTACAATTTCTAGGTACTTTACCACTCATTTTATTCTACTTTGTACTACTAGTCCACTACAGTGCAGAGGTAGATTGTGTACTTTTACTCCACTCCATTTATTTAACACCTTTAGCTACTTTGCAGATTTGGATTAATGATGTGAAATATAATCACCCTGCCGTTTAAAAAGTAATTCAAATCTGCCAGCTTTGAAAAGACTCTCATGCATGAGTAATTCTAATCGAAACATATCATATATATTATTCTGAAACGGACCAATCTGCATAATGAGTACTTTTACTTTTGGTAATTTAAGTACATTTTGATTGCAGGGCTTTTACTTGCATTAGTATTCCTACACTCTGGTACTTCTTCTTTTATTTAAGTTTAAGTACTTTTTTCACCTGTGTTTATTCCTGGTTAGAATAGTTGACAAATGCTTCCTCTGTGCATTCCTAAATACATCAGAAAAAGGAAGCAAAACACTCCGAAAATGCTGAGCCAACAGGATCTTTCATGTCTTCCTTCGTGGCATTGCTGGATCTCACTTCCCTGCGTGTCTGCATGCTTGTCTGTCTCTCACCTGTTCGCAGAGGGAGCGGTAGCCGCTCTCTCTCCGGCGGTCCAGCTCGTACGTCTCTCCCAGCAGGGGGTTGAAGGGTTTGCCCGTGCGGTGGACGGTGGTGGAGTAGGAGGACACGGAGAAGGCGGCCACGTAGCACATCTGCTCCAGGGAACTCTGGCACTTGGAGGCCTTGTCCAGCAGCTCGTGGTACTCCAGGTCCTCTGACAGCCGCTGCAGCATGGAGATGGGCTCGTTGAAGTTTACCTGGAGAGCAGAATTACTCACATGTGAATCCTTATCATTTAAAGTGCCCATAAAATGACGTTTGAAATCTAAATGTATACTTTTAATGTCTTCCTAGGAGAAGGCCCACTCACAGATTGACACACATTGAAATACAGGGCATTCACTTATATGATATGACATACTGTACATTATATGAGCCCTCTCAATATACAGGCTAATATGATGTTTTTTATTCTGATAACAGTATAGAAGCATCAGTATAAACAAGCTACATTGATAGGGATCCTTTTTTTGTATTTCCTGTCAAATTAAATAATATAGTTTTTAGTAAGAATATACTAGTTTGATAAAGGGTAATAAGATTATGAGTATTGTATTATTGCCAATAATTAAATCAACATGTTCCACTGTTGTGTAGATGAACAGCAGTCATTGTTATTATGGATATATAATAATAATAATCATAATAATAATAAGGACTGCTGTTAACAATGGTTATATGATTTTGGGGAGGCCAGGACTGTATGATAATATGTTCTATATTATTTGTAGTTCTTTTGTCCAGCTTCCATTTGATTCATAACTCGATTATGTGCTTTTTATAGCTTTTTTCATTTGTTTCATTTGATTTTACAATGTTTGTCGCCCCATGTCAGATGTGTTCTTTGCATTCTGTTTTTGTTTCTCTTCATTGTGTGAAAGTTGTGTGTGTATTTACAAACCAAGCGCCTCAAATGTTGTTTTTGAAAGATGAAGAAACTTGCACGCTATGGCAGATCGTTTTTGATCTAAACGAAACTAGGGCCAACAAAAGAGCTAAGTAAAGACCGGAGATTGTTAACCGACAACACTTGATCGTCACTGGTCCCATTAATCTGTCAATAGAGCCATTTTAAACTTGGATGGCTCTGGCAGAATGTTGTTCAACAGGAAATGAAGACAATCTGTGTTTTTGATTCTCCTGGCATCACCTTAATGTTTTGGTGCCAGAAGTCAATCAGTCGCTTAAAACATACTTGTTAGCTTGTTTGACTGAATGCATTCTTGCAACAAAGAATTTAAAAGAAAAGGTGGAGTCCTTTCTGGTCATGTCAACTAACATCATTCCTGTAAGTGACATCTGATCTGGATTAACCTCTTATAAATACTCACAGGCATTGGGATTTTGGACAGCTCTTTGCCGATACAGTTCTTCATGATACTCCACAGATTGAGAGAATAGTTAGGTTTGTCTGCAATGCGTGTCCGCCGCTTCTTCAGCGGCACCAACTCCTGAGAGGGGGATTCCTGGTTCATCGCAAGAGGCTCCTCGTTGAGCTAAAATGCAAAAAAATAGGTCAATAACAAGCATAAAAGTGTGTGGAAATAAACGCTTTTAAAAGTGATTTACAAGCTTTGTGATTAAACATCTGTCTGATCTGATTTATTATGACTGTAGCACAATCAAAGCATTCATATTTGGAAATGTACCACCCCTAGTTCACTATGGTTTACCTTATAAACAGCGAACCATTCTTTTAACAGTCAACCCAGAGGTCAGAGTGAAACCTACCGATTGATCATCAGGACACATTTCACTGTTGAAACCGCTGATATTACTGCTTGACCTTCTGTAAAGAAATGCAAAAGGGTGAGGAGTATCTGTCAGTGTCAGGGAGGTTTCTGGTTTCAGCCACTTCAAAATACAAGGAAATAGAGAGGGGATTACTTCAACTGATACGAATCGATCCAAATAAATCAACTGTTTCACAATTAAAGAAATGCCAAAACATTTACCCATTTACATACAAGGAACTTAAAAGTAAAAAAAACAGAAGTCTTAAGAGATAAGACAAGGACGTGTTTCCTTGTGTGCCTGCATGTGCAGGAACCATGTCACACCAGGTGATGTGTTTCCTTGTCTGACTGCATGTGCGGGAAACATGTCACACAAGGTGATGTGTTTCCTTGTGTGACTGCATGTGCGGGAAAAAACATTTCTAACAAACGGCATTAGTTACACACCCAACTCATCAATTACAGCTTTGCACATGCTGCTATTTCTTTATAGCAGGCAGTTACCGAGAATACAGTTCAATTTCCGAACAGAGAGGCATTTTTGTTTTAGTGTGAGAATGTTAAAAGACAGGAGCAAAAGCAAGCTGCTCTCTCTGTCCAGTTTCGTTACGCAATAACGACCGTGGGGGAAGGAGTGTGCACTTACTTGTGAAAGTGGGGGTCTGCAGGGACAGTGATAAACTCAGGAGCCTCCTCCATGGCATCAAAGAACTCGTTGTCGTCTTCTTCGTCGCTCCCCTCACCTTTTCCCGGGCCAGAAGCACCTTAGAAAACAATGGAATCAGTGTTATATGACGTAGTGGCTGATAACAATTCATAATTTACTAAACCCTAGTTTTTTCACAGATGAATATAGTGGAAACAAAGCCTTATTGCTGATAACAATTGACAGTTCAATGTACAAAAGGTGTTTTGAGGGACATGCCTTTTAAAGCATTTAGAGATTTGAGAAAGAAATCAGTCAAATGAAGATAGAGGAGTTATAGCAGGAGTTTTCAGGTCACTTGTTGTGTAGTGTTCAGAGTCACGCCTTACTTTCATTGTCTGCAGTGGCATTAGACTGTGAAGCCCCTCTGAAGGCTCGCTCCAGGTGGTTGTGCTGCTTGGCCAGCTGCTCTAAAGTCTCCTCCAGCCTAACCCGCTGGTCCCGTTCTGCCTGAAGGGCCTTCTGCAATCGCTTGCTGTGAGTCTGAGCCAACGCGAGGAAGTCTCGGCACGCCTGAGGGGGGACATATCAAACCGGGTCAAACTAGAACCATTAAGACCCAAGATACAATAATTATGAGCAATTTTGAAAAGTTATTATGGCCTTCACAGAGTACAAGTTGCATGTAGTATAGATTTAAATAGCCCTGTTTTATTTACACATTATATATGAAAGACAAGGCAAAGAAACATGCAGACAAAGGAGGAAACGCCTACATTTATCATGGCATTAGAGGTGATACGGAACAGCGTGGCCCTCTCTGTCACCTGACGGATCTTATCCCCAGCTTCTCCGGTAAGACGCAAACTGTCCAGTTCTGATAAAGACCTGAAATATATATCATAAGGCACAACAATATATGAGCGAATCACAGTGTAAATCCCAATTAGCTCGAGATTCAATGGTTTTAACTAGGCATTGTTGCTGTTTTGCAAATAGTTCAACACCTTTATTTGGTGAGTTTATGCCAACGAAACAGCAAAAATGAGGATACAAGGACAAAACTCGGGGTTATCATGCCAAACATTAGTATTGTGCGTGTATGTTGAATACGTTTTTGATTCCGTATTTCTAAGCTAAGATGACATGAGAAACTTTGGACTGAGGGAAGCAAAGGTAAAGCAAAAAAATAAGAACCAAAAAGTTGGTAAAGCCTGACCTCTGGAGGGCAGAGCCATGCTTTGAAATGAGGTCGTTGCAAGTGCTGAGATCCTCCACCTTGCTGCCTAGTGTTCGGAGAGCAGACTGCACTTCGGAATTCTGCGAACCGCCACCTTGTCCGGGTGCGGTGGGCGGGGATGATGAGGGAAAATCATCCCCCGAGTCATCTGTTAGAGATCAAAGCAACAGCAAGTTTCAAGGCTTCTATTGTCATGTGTGCATAGCTACAGTGTATTATGACAATGAAAATCTTATGTAGGAAGGAACCTTCAGCTGAAAGGCAGATAAGGCTCTATGAATTCCCCTATCTTGTTGCAGACAATCCGGTTTACAGTGCACTGATTAATATCTTTTTTTCCCCCCATCTGCCTGTGTGTTTGTTTTACCTGACTCAGCCTGCATGCGGGCCGCCTTGGCTTTGGCCAGTTCCAGGGCAGTGATCCAGCGCTGGCGTTCCACTTCACAGCTGGCCTTCAGGTGATACGTCTGCGCTCCGCCATTGGAGATGACAAAGTTGCAGGCGTCATCCACGGTGATGGTTGCCGTCGCCAGGTTGATTGTGCCTCGACACGTGTGGCCCATCTCTGCCTGGGTCCTAATAATCAGAGATGTCCATTTTAAATAATGGGGTTGTAAAAATGATGTATGTACTGTTTGGAATCATTAACCTAGGCTTTAATCTGAAAGCATTTGGTAAAATAACAGGAATATATATGGAGGATGTAAGATTGATTGTACCCTTTGGATTGTACAGATAGTAGAGTGTAATTAAACAGTAGTTGCAGCAGAAGGTCAAGATGTTTATTTAGTGACCTGATAAAGGCCTTATCTTTCCTCCTATGTTTCTGTTTCACAGGAAAGTGTACCTGTAGTAGGACAGCAGCCCATTACTCAGGACAAACCACCTCCGCTGATAACCCTTGATGTAATTTGTCCACTTGAACACCCATCCTTTGTATGTGTCGCCAGCAGGAGTGGGAACGGGGGTCTTCGGCTCCGACATCATAGCCCCCAAAATCAGGAGACGGATTTGAGGAACCTTTTAAAGAAAAATAAAAGTTCAACATATTAACTTGACAAGGATTATGCTCCCCTGTAAGGCTGAAATTATTAAACAGTTAGTATGTCGCCGAAGAATGAATCAGCGATTGTTTTATTAATCATTTTAATCATCCTCAAAGGCTGAACTGCCACCTAGTCACGGCCTAAAGCTTCCTTAGTGAGCATATTTACTGTTGATCTTGTGCATTGTGAAGTTGCAATACATTAGGAGGCCTAAAACATTATATGGGTGAATAATCAGCAGAAAAAAAACAATGAAATGTGGGTTAGTCAAAGCCTTAGTTCAGTACTAAACCACTTATAGCGTTGTACTAGACTATATGATTTAATAATGGTGGTTGATATTGATCTTTCAATGTGGAGTGACAGGTCAAAGTTCAACAGTGGGGATCAAAAGACTAACTTCTAAAACAAGTTTCAAACAAAACTATGTACATAAAAGAAAGACTGAATGTGACTATAACAACTCAGTTTGATTATGTTTTCTAAAATGACTATGAACTTAATATTATCAACTGTCACAGATACCATGACTTAAAAACGACGCTTACATTTTCTTTTCAGGTATATGTGAAGGAGGTTCAATTATAACAACACAAGAAAACAAGATGATAACAGCATACATTGCATAAAACTTTGACATATTGTTGAGTTTCACATTAAAGCTAGTTAGCTCCAGAAAGGCTAGTGGGAGTCACAGTAATAACAGCTCATTGCAAGAAAGGGAGCGAAAGTAAAGAAATTCGACATGTTTGCTCGAAGTTAACCATCTGACCAGTGCATATGTCATATACGGTAAACACATGATACGTGGCAAAACAATCGTTAGCTTAGGAGCTAGTTTTTAAACTCGTCGATTGCTAAGTGTTTACCTTGACGTGTCCGAAATGTGAGATCAGGCAACCAGACACCAAGTGAAGTCACAGCTAACTTTGACACCCATACGCTACTGTACTTAGCTAGCTGAAGAGGCTAACTAGCTAACCGACTGTCACGGGAAAGCAAATTATCAAGACAACTAAACAGAAGACGTCGACGACAACAGCAGTGTGTTGATGAAATAAAGTGACACCAGCGAGTTTCGTTAGAGTCCCTCAACAATGTGGTGTATTGTGTTCATTCTACAGCTACGTACACCGACAATAACCTAAAGCTAGCAAGCTACATCTAACTAGCCTAACGTTAGCTCGCTGGTTACACCCGGTGCAACACAATTTGTTCTCGTCTAGAAACAGCTAGGCTACAATGTTGTCCCGATTGGCTGCAATCTGGACGGTAGACGGGACGAAAAAGGACTTTTTGCCTTCAAAGTAATAGTACAGTGTGTCAGTATTTGCCACATAAAAACAAGTCATACTATTAAGTGTTAATCTCTATCAAAGGCCATTTAAATACACGTTGTACTGTATATTTATATTAATCCGTAATGACATGGGTTTTCTTGTTTTGTTGATAGTGGATTATCACTATATTTATTAATACATTAGTTAGTTAGATTACTATTATTTTACTCCTTTAATTGTGTTTAATTTTGAAATATACAATCGGAAACCAACTTGATTGTTTCGTGCGAAATTGACAAACAGTTGAATATTAACTACTAACCAGCTAGCTTAGCTACGTTTATCACAGATGTATCATAGAGTTTAGTTTTAAAAGAATACCTCCGTGACGTTAACCTTAGCCACAAGTGTCAAATAAATTGACATTAAATAACAATTAAAATGTACTAAGATATTTAGAACAGATAGTAGTATATGTTATTGATGTTAACGTGGAGGTTGGTTGCCGGCTAACTAACGTTACCATACCCTGAAAAATGTAAAAAAATGTAACAGACTACACTGAGAAGTGTGAATTTGTGATTATTATTAAATGAGGGCGAGTCCGATACCATGTGACAAATAAAGTGCTCAAACAAAAATTCGACTCCGGTGGGACTCGAACCCACAACCTTTGAATTACTACATTGCAACCTAGAAGTCCAATGCGCTATCCATTGCGCCACGGAGCCACCTGTTGCACACAATATCCATTGTAGTATTTCAATTACCTTTGTGATAATACTGTATAAATTAGTATTTTTATATTAACACCGATGACATTTTACCACATCTCACCTTGAATTAGCGATATCTATTGTTAAATGGACTTTATGAACCTGCAGTATGAAATATTGACCACTAGGAGACGCTAGAAGACCGTGCAGAACAGGTTCCGCCGTGTGAAATGTTGACCACTAGGGGGCGCTCAAAGACCGTGCACAACCGATTCTGCAGTATAAGGCCAAATTCCAGCCAAAGAAATCCTAACCGCTCCCTGTGAGCCTGTGAGTCGAGCTCATTCTTGGTAACGACAGCCAATCAAGGTCACGTCTGCCACCAAGATTCTACCAAGAATTGAGAGCTCTGGCCAATTAGCGCCCGTATTGCTACCAAGAATTGCCCCAGCAACCAAGAATTGACCAATCAGCGTCTCCGTAGGCGGGCTATACTCTGCGGACGCCGCGAGTGAGAGATTCACTTTTCACGAAAGTAAGTACATCATCCTTTAACTATGTTGTAAATGCTTATAAACTATCATATTAGATGTATAGATATATTTTAACTAAACAACATGTTGCACAGGGACATTTTACTAATGACTAGCGAACCGGACATGTCCCGTAACCGTTCCATGTACGTGATGTTTACCGGGAGCGGATTATTATGTACATGTATGTTGAATTTAATGTTGACATATCTGGCTAAATAACACGCCTGTTTATGACATTAACCAGCTTAAGTTAAGGACTAACATAAATTATAACTATGAGCTAGAGAGAATCTCGGACGGGAGCGGGCGGAGCTTCTTTTATTGTCTTTTTTTTCGGCAGCGACCGACGTGTTTTAAAAGTGAATTTAGTCTTATTTATTATTATTATTATTATTTCTTATATTAATTTAATCTTGCGAGCTTTAACAGCATGATATACAAATAAATCAAGAGCAAAACAAATCTTGCCCTTGACTGTAACCGGACACCTGTTTTTATTTCACCATTAATTTAAATACTAAACCTCACTTGTAAACAATGAAAGTCCGGGGTGGACAGTGAAGGGAAGTTACAATGCAGTTAACACTTTTATTATGAAATACTTGTACTTGAGTAGGCAAGCCTGTTTCCACTATAATTGAGAGGAAATTATTAAATAGTTAGTATGAAGGTCGAGTTTTTCATACAAAATATAGGCTATTTATACATTTCGATTGATTGATTACATTTAAATGCATAATCTGCATTTGTACTTGTTTTTATTCATCTTTAATTTGTATTGTATGTAGTCATCAGTTTTTCTTTGAATCAATATGTAATCTTTTAGAGCTTGTTTATTAAATATTTATTATAAAAAAGAAAAACTGATGACTACATACAATACAAATTAAAGATGAATAAAAACNTTTGTTGCCTCAGGGCAACAATGTGCTACGAGGGTATTGAAACACCAAGGATTTCTACAATTCAGAAGAAATAGAAAAAACAACTGGATATGAATTAAAAAGGTTTTCTGTGTCTGTCTGTTTGTCTGTCTGTCTGTCTGTCTGTGTGCGTGTGGCTATGTGTGTGTCTCTCTGTGTGTGTGTGTGTGTGTGTGTGTGTGTGTGTGTGTGTGTGTGTGTGTGTGTGTGTGTGTGTGTGTGTGTGTGTGTGTGTGTGTGTGTGTGTGTGTGCCTAACCCTATCTTGACCTTCACTGTCCTCACTGTCAGACGGAATAGCCCTAACAGCCTGATCGTGTCCCTTCTGCCCATAACATGTTTTGGGGTCCATTTCCTGTAAATATCAGTAGATGGTAAAGTAAAAACATTGATTAGGTTTATCATTTTACAGCTGAGCACATTTGCACACTTGCATGATATTGCCTGGAAAAAAAGTGGTCTAAGGTCTAAGTGGCACTGTTGCCCTGAGGCAACGAACAAAAAAACATAGTTTTAGCTAATTAATAAATACATAATAAGTCTTTAAACAATCAAATATACTTCTTTACGTATTCATACACATGCATGTATTTTTTATTTTAAGTTGTGTACATTTCTAATATGTTAAAAAGTGAAATGTATCTTACCAAGTGGTGGCCCTGAGTCCCCTGCAGTTTTGCTTGCAGAAAGTACTGCTCCACCCCCAGACAAAATGCCACACCCATATAATTCCCTCATTTTATTGGACACCAGCATGTCAGGTGACATTGTGTATATTTAAAAAAATAAAAATATTTAGAGGGCCAGTGTGAGGTCGAAAAAAGTGGTTTGTTGCCTGAGGGCAACACTATGCCAGAGGATTGGTTTGTGTTTGAAGTCTTTAAAAAGTAATTATGTGCCTTTATCCAAGATCTTTTATTTTATTTTGTGAAGTCAGGTCATCAATGACATCAGATTTACTGAACTGTTACAGTCTCAAGTCAAAAGCATCTGACTGAATTTTGCAGAAAAGGTTGTAGATACATGAGTATTCAACAGTCCACACTGAAAACAAACAGTGGAACTAGACACTTTGTTTTTTTTTAGCTTTTGCAGGATGAAACTTCAGCCACATGGTCAGAGAAGACAGACGCTTTGTGCTTCATATTATTCTCTGAAATTCCACAGGTTCTCATAAGTGAAGATCAATTGGTCTTTTTTTATTTTGTAGTATAATTAGATTGAAGAACCAGCACCTTACCGTGGTAGAGAGGTTTGTGTGCCCTGATGAACCTGGGGGCTGTGTTGTCTGGAACCTTGTGTTCCTGGTAGGGTCTCCCATGGCAAATTGGTCTCAGGCAAGGGGCCAGACTAAGATTGGTTCAAAAGACCTCACGAAAGACGACACACAAAGTGAGGATACCCGGCCCGGAGGAAGTCCGGGGTCCCCTTCTGGAGCCAGGCCCAGAAGGAGGACTCGTCGGCGAGCGTCTGGTGGCCGGCCTTGCCACGGAGCCCGGCCGGGCAAAGCCCGAAAGGGCAAGGTGGGCAACACCTCCGCTTCTCCGTCCCACGGGCCCACCACCTACGGGAAACCGCGAGTGCGGGTGCGCTGCCAGAAGGGTGGCAGTGAAAGCAGAAGGTCTCGACGGACCAGACCCGGGCGACAGAAGCTGGCTTTGGGGACGTGGAACGTCACCTCTCTGGGAGGGAAGGAGTCGGAGCTTGTGCGGGAGGTGGAGTGTTACCAGTTGGATCTGGTTGGGCTCACCTCTACGCACAGCGTCGGCTCTGGAACCTTACTTCTGGTGAGTAAATATTAAAATCAGTTAAAATTGACAACCGGTCCGCGATGTTTTTGAATGTATCTGCCGGTCAATGGCACAATAAAGGTNCACACACACACACACACACACACACACACACACACACACACACACACCGAGACACACACAGACACACACACACACACACACACTCACACACACAGACACAGACATACAAAGACATACACAAACATACACACATACAAACACACAGAGACACACACAGAGAGACACACACACACACACACACACACACACACACACACACACACACACACACACACACACACACAGACACACACACACACACATACACACACACACACACAAACATATACACACGCATACACAAAGACATACAAACACACACATACACACACATACACACGCATACAGACACACACACACACACACACACACACACACACACACACACAAAACACAGACAGACACAGACACACACACACACACAGACACACACACACACACAGA